>NC_053429.1:67492685-67743616 GCF_007990345.1 Gossypium hirsutum | reverse complement strand
TGGCTAGAATTGCTAAAGACTACGAGGTTGTCATTGATATCATCCGGGAAAGGCCAATATTGTTGCTAATGCTCTAAGTTGACAATCATTGTTTGCATTGCGTGCGATGGAATACTCAGTTAACTTTATCTGGGTGATGGTTCAGTTTTAGCTGAGGTGAAAGCAAAACTGTTATTTATTCAATAGATTTACGAGCTCAGAAGGTTGATAATGAATTGTTTACAAAATGGGCTTAGTGTGATTTGAATACTGATTTAGAATTTCAAGTTGATGCTAAAGGTTGTTTGAGATTTAGAGACCGAATATGTGTTTCGAGAAATTCAGAGTTGATTCAGATGATTTTAAATAAAGCTCATAGCAGTCGATTATCTGTTCATCTGAGTATACTAAAACGTATAATGATCTAAAACAACTTTATGTGGCATGTATAATGTTGAAATGAGATAATGAATATATTTGATTAATAGTTCAGCATTATATATATATACATTCTAGCATATGATGCATTTGTTTGACATATTATTTCAAAGATATATATTATTGAGTGATTGGTCATGTGTTTGGTAGTGAATGAATGATGATATATAGAGACAAAAATATTTCGATGTGTTTTATAATGATGTATTGGGAAGACATGATTTGCATTATAAATAGTTAAGTTAATGAATCAATACAAAGAATATATTGTTTGATATGTTTGTTATAAAATTCGATAAAGAAGTTATAATAGTTATAATGTATATCGTTATGTTATTAAATATATATGTATTTATGGCATACTTTATGAGATGAATTGGTATGATTCTTGTGTATGATATTTTAGCATGCTGTATAACTTGTGAAGTTGGCATATTTTGATTTGGCCTTAATATTATAAATTGGTTTATTAAATCATATAGAAATGGTGTGAATTATTGTATGTATATTAATGACCGAATAAATTATGTATGGATAGTTAGTATTTTCAAATAAATTTTAGTATGTTTTGACTGTAGTGTGATTAAAAATAGTCCATTTTAATTTGGTAATATGCGTCTGAAATGAATTGTAAAGGAATATTTTTGGCCATGTTATAATGTTAGCTTATCTTATATAATAATGTATATTACTATTATAAGGTGATATGATATATATACTAATGTATATTGACTGTGTTTCTCAAAGTCAATGCAGCATATATTTATATGACTTTAAATTTATTGATAATTGTATTGGTTAAATTATGTGCTTAATGTTTTAAATAAATTTATGTTTTAGTTTTGTGATTATACATATGTGTAAATGTGAATGTTGAAATTTTGTGTCTCATCTTGTAATATCTCATAACCCTAAATCGGTGACAGATACGGGTTAAGGGTGTACATTTGATTGGTACCAAAGCTACGATTTAGTCGATTCTAGGACTAACGTAGCGTGTGTTAGTCTAGCTATACATGCCATATTTTATACTGTGATAGTGTGATGACTTCTAACATTAAAATATTTTTCGTATAGTAAATGGATCCCGATAGAGCCATAGTTGATGATGTTGAGGGTATAGCGCCTACTCTGCACAAGAGATAGTGCCGGTTGGTTCTCGATCGACTTCGAGTAACCAAGAGGAGAGGCTAAACAAGCCTTTTACCAAATGATGAACGATTGGTTTACTCAGTATATCTGGACTAATTCGGCTGCACAACAACTTCCACCCTTGATTAATCCTTCTCTGATACCTGCTATGCCCCAAGTGAGTGATCCGTTGAGATTACATAAGCCACTTATTGATAAAATCAGAAAACATGAGGCTGAAGAATTCACAGCTACTGATGATGATGATGCTGAGCGAGCTGAATTTGGCTTGATAATACTATCCGTGTGTTTGATGAGCTGTCCTGTACCCCAGATGAATGTTTGAAATGTGCTATATCTTTGTTACGAGACACTGTATACCACTGGTGGAATACGCTAGTATCGGTGGTTCCGAAAGAACGGGTGACCTGGGACTTCACTCAACTGAGTTCCGTAAGAAATAATCAAACAGATATTTATATACTAGAAATGTAAAGAATTTCTGGAATTGAAACAGGGTCGCATGACTGTGACAGAATATGAGCGGAAATTCGTGAGACTCAATCGATATGCCCGAGAGTGTGTTTCGACCGAAGCTATAATGTGTAAAAGATTCGAAGACAGGTTGAACGAAGACATTAAACTGCTTGTTGGCATACTTTTCAAATTAATCTCATTCAAACACGATTTCATTCAATTTAATCCAACAACATAGTTAGGTCGAATCTTCCTTATATTCATACTAGTCCATATATTTCATTTATTCACATTTTAGTCCCTCAATTTATTATTTTTACAATTTAGTCTTAATTACTCAAATCATGATAAAGTCCAATACAAAACATGTTATCTAAAACATATCTTTCATATTTCATCATCAAACAACAAAAATATCAAGCTCTCATCAATGGCATAACTCAAAATATTCATCAAATCAGAAATTCAAGCATGGGTCGGATAGTATTCGAAGCAATGATCTCAAAAATGTAAAAATTATGAAAAACCGAAACAAAACTAACCTTGAATCAAGCTTGAGAATGGCCGAACCTAAGGAACCCTTATTTCTTTTTCTTTTCTTTATATTCGGTCATGTAAAGAATATGAACAATGGCTTTTTATTATTTATGTTTTATGTTATATAACATTATTAACCATTTTACATTTTTAACCTTTAACTTAAAATATAAACTCATTATAAATTAAGGTTACTACCATCCATCATACATAATCATGGCCTAATTGCATTATAAGTACCTCATGCAACAAAGACATCATCAATTCGGCCCTTTTTACATTAACCACCAATTTTCAATTTACGCGATTAAGCCATTTCTATTAAATCGGGCACTCAAATAACAAAATTAAATCATGAAAATTTCACACATATAAATGCACACATAATAAACATTGAAAATAATTTTATTAAATATTTTTGACTCGAGTTCGTGGTCCCGAAACCACCATTCTGAATAGGATCTAAATCGGCCTGTTACAACTTTCCCCAGATGATAATCAATTACTAACTCATAATCTTTCAATAAATTGAGCCATCTTTGTTGTCGCAGATTCAAATATTTCTGAGACATTAGATACTTCAAACTCTTGTGATCAAAAAATATGCGGCACTTTTCACCGTACAAATAATGTCTCCAAATTTTCAATGCGAAAACAATAACAGAAAATTCTAAGTTGTGGATTGGATAATTCTTTTCATGCGGTTTTAACTATCTGGACACATAAGCAATCACTTTGCCTTCTTGCATTAATACACATCCCAAATAGCTTAATCACGTGTAATTGAAAAACAAAAACTCTTTACCCGACTCAGGTTGAACTAAAACTGGTGCTTCAATTAACAGTGCTTTCAACTGTTCAAAACTCTGTTGGCATTTTTTAGACCACTCAAACTTCACATCTTTCTGTAATAATCAAGTCATTAGTGTAGCAATCATTGAGAACCCTTCTACAAAACGCCGATAATAGCCAGTTAATCACAGAAAACTCCTGACTTTGGACACATTTCTTGGTGGTTTCCAGTCAACAACTGCTAAAATCTTACTCAGATCAACTCGAATGCCTTTTGCTGAAACAATATATCCCAAAAATCCAACATCTCAAAGTCAAAACTCACATTTGCTAAATTTAGCAAACAGTTGCTTATCTCTCAATGTTTGTAACACAATTCTCAAATCTCAGGAATAGATTAGAATGTCATCAATGAATACAACAACAAATCTGTCCAAATACGGTCTAAAATTTGATTCATCGAATCCAAAAAATACTTAAGGAGCTTTAGTTAATCCGAACGGCATAACAAGAAATTCATAATACCCGTACCTGGTTTTGATGCAATTTTTGGCACATCCGAATCTTTAAATCGCAACTAATAATAGCCGGATCGTAAATCAATTTTGAAAATACTGTTGCTCCTTTCAACTGATCAAACAAATCAACTATCTCAGAAATGGATACTTAATCTTAATCGTAACCTTGTTCAGCTGACAATAATTTATACACTGTCTCATCAATCCATGTTTCTTCTTTATAAATAAAACTGGTGCACCCTAGGGCGAAAAACTAGGTCGTGCAAAACCTCTATCTATTAACTCTTGCAACTGAGCTTTCAACTACTTCAATTCTGTAGGAGGCATTCTATACAGAGCTAATGATATCGGTGATGTTCTTGGTACTAATTCAATAGCAAATTCAACTTCTCTGATCGGTGGTAACCCTAGTAATTCTTCTGGAAATATATTAGGATATTCACAAACCTCTTGCACTGATTCAACCTTCGATTTAAACACTTTCGTATCCAGTACATACGTAAGATAAGCATCACAACCTTTCCTCACATATTTCTAAGCTAACATCGTCAATATCACAACAGGCAACCCACTCAAATCATCAGATTCAATTCGAAGAATTTCACTATTCTGACATTTCAATTCAATAGTCTTTCGTCTACAATTTACCACAGCATCATGCAGAGTCAACCAATCCATACCCAAAATCACATCGAATTCATCAAACGATAAAAGCATCAAATTTTCCAGAAAAAAGTAACCCCGAGTCATCAAAGGATAATTCTGTTAAACTTTATCAACTAGGACATACTTGCCTAAGGGGTTCGATACTTTAATCACAAATTTGGTAGACTCAACAAGTAAATTCTTACTAGACACTAAATTCTTACAAACATACGAATGAATCAATCCAGGATCAATCAAAGCAATTACATTAGTGTCATAGATAGAAAATACGGGTGATAACATCTGGTGATGATGCATCTTCGTGAGCGCGAATAACATAAGCTCTGGCTAGTGCTCCAACCTCGGATCTCACTGTAGAATCCTTTGTTGCACCTTTGCTACTAGTCACATTTCCCGTATTTTTAAGTGGTCTCCCTCTAGCAGCTGTATTGCTCGGTCTTGTATTCAAAAATTTGTCTTTCTCGAGTAACTCAGGACAATCTCGAATAAAATGATTTTTCAAGCCACATCTAAAACAAGCTTTTTATTCATCCAACAATCCCCAAAATGTCGTCTTCCACACTGTTGACACTCAGGTTTGTTAGTTCTAAAACTACCAACACTCGATATTGAAGTGGCTTGAGCTTAGAACTTGTGTATTGCTTCCCATGATCTCTATTAGAATACCCCACTAAAGCATTCGAATGATTATACAAATCCCATGATTTCTTTGAAGAAGAATGATAGGGTTTACTCCTCGACCTCTTTCTCAAATCTCTAGCCTCAAAATCAGCTTTTCTCTTTTCTTTGCTAAGTTCCTCGGCTTTGCAAGCTCTATCGACCAACACAACAAATTCTTTCAATTCTAAAATCCCGACTAAAAGCTTAATATCTTCATTCAACCCATCTTTGAACCGTTTACACATAATTTCTTCAGTAGAAACACATTCTCAAGTATATTTACTTAGCCTCATGAATTCTCTTTCGTACTCAGTTACAGTCATACGACCCTGTTTCAACTCCAGAAACTCTTTGCACTTTTGATCAATAAACCGTTAACTTATGTATTTCTTTCTGAACTCGGTCTGAAAGAATTCCCATGTGAATCTTTCTCTTGGCACTACGGATATTAAAGTGTTCCACCACTGATATGCAGTATCTCTCGAAAGTGATACATTGTATTTGACACATTCTACTAGCGTACAAGATAATTCATCAAATACCCAAATCGTATTCTCAAGCCAAAACTTACCTCTCTCAGGATCATCTACAACTATAGCTCTAAACTCTTCAGCCCCGTACTTTCTAATTTTATCTATAGGTGGTTTACTTAAACATAAAGGTTCCAAACCTTGAGAAGCTACGAGAACCGGTTGGGGAATAGGTGGGGGTGAAAGTTACTAAGCAACAATATTAGTTCTGAAAAACTCAGTGAACCATTCATTCATCATTTGGAAGAAGGCTTCCTTAGGCTCTCCTCCTTAACTCCCAGATACAAGTCTCGATTCAAATGATGCTACTCTGTGAACGGAAGCTGGCACATTACTTTCTACATGATCAGCTATTGCTCGATTGGGATCCATTACTATATGAAAACACGATTTAAAACTATCAGGAGATATCACACTATCACAGGTTATATATGGCATGTATAGCTAGACTCACATTTGCTACGTTAATCCTAGAATCGACTAAACCGTAGCTCTGATGCCAATAAATGTAATATCCCTAACCCGTATCCGCCGCTGGAATAGGGTTACGAAGTATTGTCTGACTTATCACTTAAACAAATATACAATTCTCGTATATTTTTAATAACAAAATAAAAGTCATTCACAATCAATCATATTATCCCTAATACGAGCCCTCGAGGCCCAAATCATGCATTAGAAGTGGTTTCAGACTAAATCGATAACTTAATAATTTTTGAAAAATTTAGAAATTTTTTAAAATATAGGAGTCACACGCCTATGTGGTCCGACCGTGTGTCTCACATGGCCAAAGACATGCCTATGTCACAGGCTGTGTGGACATTCGAAACAGTGTCACATGGTTGTGTCCCAGACCGTGTCCTACCCCGTGTAACTCTCTAACTTGGGTCACACGGCCAACCACAAGCCCGTGTAACTAGCCCGTGTACCCTTCGAAATGGCCTCACATGCCCGTGTGCCAAGCCATGTACTAGGCCGTACCAAAACTGTAGGTATGCTAGACGGCCAAGTCACGTGGCAATGTGCTAGGCCGTGTGGAGTATACTGACTTGGTTTTTAATTAAACATAAAGGGATGCACGGTCGTGTCACCTGACCATGTGTCACACACAGTTGAGACACACGCCAGTGTCTCTGCCCATGTGGACAAAAATAGGCTATTTTTCGAGCCATGTTTCTCACCCAAATTTTGCATTCACCTAACATGTCAAATGGCATATAACTTAGCATCAAAAGGCATTCAAACCAATCTTATCTGAACCTAAATCATGCTATTTTTATACCAACAACTATATTGTTCATAACATCATGTTTTGCCAATCCAAAACATACCAATTTCACATCTAAAAATCACCTAAATGGTTACTTTCAACTATGCCTTATTTTGCCTAAACCACATGCATACCATATCTCAAAATTTAACCATTTCGTACTCAAAATACCAATTCACAACAAGCATTCACATAGCAATTATACACAACATATCAAAAGGTCATTCGCACATATATATATATCACCAAGTATATCAAGATAAGCCAAATCACATGGCTATACACATAACCAAACATTCATCATTTATAAACCAAATCAATTAGCTAAATCCATTACCAACATATAGTCCATACTGACCACCAAACTTATACATACCATATAACCAAATACACAAGTTCAAAAATACCAAAATGACAGCTGGATATGTGATGAGATCTCTGAAAACTCCTAATCTGTGCAAGCTTCGAAAATCACTATAAAACACGGAAAGTAAATAGAGTAAGCTATAAAGCTTAGTAAGCTCATATGATTAATAAATAAAACTTACCATTCATTCACAAATTAAATTATCTATCATAAAACACTACAATTTAACTTAATCATAAGGTTTGTTCACATACTATATCATATAACTCACAAATTTTATAGATTCAATGCTTATACAGTTTACGTACATACCTGTACTGATACGTATCAATCTCTTACCATTTTATATCTTCAATTTACCCGTTAAACCATTTGGAATAATATTGGATACTCGAGAATATCGCACCTTAAGTGCTAATACATAGTTAATGCTATCTCAATCTCATATCTCGTATAATGCTCACTCTTGAGCTATCAACAGGTCTGTTCACAAAAGCCGATGGTCAAGACATAACTACACGGTGCTGCTCACACAAGCTAACGAGAATTCGTAACACATAACAGAAAACTTAGCAACCGATAGAACGTATGTAACACCCCTATCCCGTAACCGTCGCCGGAATAGGTAAGGGGCATTACCGGACTTGTAACTCATGTCAGAACAGTAAAATTTTGAACTTTTTCTTGAAATAAAGATCATTCATTTAAATAAGTACTAAGCACAGCCAGGGATAAAATTTAAACTTCTCTAAGTAAACATTCAAAAGATGCCATTTTCGCATGGCTTATATACATTGTAACACCCCGAACCCAAGGCCGTCGCCGGAGTCGAACACGAGGTGTTAACAGACTTCAAACCACTTAAAAAAAATTTCCCAGACAAGCTGCCAGTCTGCGTACTAGTCGCTTTAAAAATCATATCTTGAGTTCTGAAACTCGAAATCCAGTTCCGTAAATTTTCCCTGAAACTAGACTCCGATGATCATCTACATATTTTTTTCTAGAATTTTTTGTCGGGCCAATTAGTACAGTTTATTAGTCAAAGTCTCCCATGTTACAGGGATCGACTACACTGACCTTTGCGCATTACGACTTGGATATCTCCCTGCACAGAGCTTCAATACTGATGCTGTTTGTTTCTATAGAAACTAGACTCAGAGAGGAATCTATACATATATGGCATGACTCCTAATTATCTCTGGTTAATTTATAATGAATTTCTAAAGTTGGAACAGGGAATCCAGAAACCGTTCTGGCCCTGTCTCACGAGAACCTAAATATCTCTTAACATACTATCTATATGATCGTTTCGTTACTTTCCTATGAAAATGAATTCATCAAGGTTCGTTTACATAATTTATTCATTATTTAATTCCAATCCTACTATTTTTAGTGATTTTCCCAAATCTACATCACTGCTGCTGCCAGCATCTGCCTTTAAGGTAGACTTTACCTATTTCATAGTTTCCATGATTCAACTAGCCCTTTTAGCATAAATAGCACAAATTATGATAGTGATTAACCATTCCATACCAAATGATTATAACATTATGCTCAAACATATATAAGCCATTTTCGCATGGCTATATACATTAACCAAAATATTCTTCCGCCACTAGTCTATTTTATACATGCCATAAGATAATCCAAAACATAGCAGTACCAAACAGTGGATAGTGATAGTGTGACTAGTTGCTGACGATCCCCGAGCCTGTAGCTTCGCAATGAGATCTATAAAACAGAGGAAACAGAGTAAACGGAGTAAGCATTACAATGCTTAGTAAGTTTTAAGCAGTGTCAACAGATAACAATCAAATTATAACGTAGTTGTTTGTATTTTTATTTCACTCTTCCTTCGGGCATACCATCCCTTTACCGAATATGCACATCTCATCATATACAATAGGCAGATAAACTTTCACATAAAAGTGAGCTCATGTGACATAGATATATCGTATGATTTCACATCACCTCTCACACTGATCCGATGTCACATAATCATAGGAATAGTCTCATAGATTGCTCTCGTATGCATCACATAACTACCTTAAGATTTAGTGCAAATCAAGCTCACATATAAACTTGGAGTACATACCTGTTTAACCTTTCGCATTGAATATATTTATAAGCGATTCTTATTACGAAGTCTTACCCGGACATAATCTCCACACGAAGTTATCGGGTCTTTAGAGCTCGGATATAGTACGAGCACGAAGCTTACGGACATTAATCAGTGATAATATGCTCGCATAAAGCCTGCGGGGTTTTAACCCGGATATAGTACTGACACAAATGCCCTTCGGGACTTATCACATTTATGCACTTTCACATCCATCACGTTGGCCACTCGTCCCCGTCACATATATACACTTTCACATTCATCACATCGACCATTAGGCCTTATCACATTTATACACTTTCACATTCATCACATCGGCCATTAGGCCTTACTATCATTTCATATTCGAATACTCATAAACTTACAATATCACGATTTAGAATTCAAGTATGGGTTTAATCAATAGCTTATGAGCAACTAAAACAAGTTTATAATGCCCTTCGGGACTTATCACATTTATGCACTTTCACATCCATCACGTTGGCCACTCGGCCCCGTCACATATATACACTTTCACATTCATCACATCGGCCATTAGGCCTTATCACATATATACACTTTCACATTCATCACATCGGCCATTAGGCCTTATTACATATATACACTTTCACATTCATCACATCGGCCATTAGGCCTTATTACATATATACACTTTCGCATTCATCACATCGGCTATTAGGCCTTATCACACATATACACTTTCACATTCATCACATCGGCCATTAGGCCTTACTATCATTTCATATTCGAATACTCATAAACTTACAATATCACAATTTAGAATTCAAGTATGGGTTTAATCAATAGCTTATGAGCAACTAAAACAAGTTTATCAAGGTTCACAACATAATCTCAAATTCAGCACAAGCTGTTTTTCCTGAGCAATAGTCACTAAATTATTTATAACTGGAGCTACAAAACTCCAAATCACTTTTCGTTAATTTTTCCTGAATATAGACTCTCATATCTTCCATCCATAAAATTTCCAGAATTTTAGGTTTGGCCAATAAATACCAGATTTTTCTTAAAGTTTCCCCTGTTTCACTGTTTGACTAATCTGACCACTCTTCACTACGAATCAAATTTCTCATTTTACTGAATTCAAAATGTGTTGTATTTGATTTCATTTGAAACTAGACTCATTAAGGAGTCTAAGCATATAAATTTTATCTTATAACCATTTTTTTACAATTTATAATGATTTTCTAAAAAAAAGAACAGAGGATTACTGTGACAGCCCAAAGTTGACCCTAGTCGGGAAGTGGTTTCGGGACCGCTAAACCGAGTCACTAAAATGTTTGAATGTGATACTTATAGTCTAGAATATGTAATAATGAATGTGTGAAAATTTCAAGCTTCAATTTGGTTGATTTCATGTGAATTTAGTTAATAGGACTTATGTGAGAAAATTCTAAAATGTGATAGGTCAATGTGTGAGGACCTATTAGTGCATGTGGACAAAGGGGGGGACTTGCATGTCAAATTTTCCCCCCCTAATGAGTAGTGGCCGGCCATGACAAGGAAGGATGGGCAAAACATGTCATGAAACATGTTTTGTTAGTGGAAGAATAAAATAAGGAGTATGGGTAATAAAGAAATGGAAAACAAAAGAAAAAAAAAATGTGTGTGTAGTGTTTGTCCCCCCATTGCCGTGAGCTAAAGAAGAGAAAGGGGGGAATTTTGTTCATCCTTTTCTCATCTTCCTGCTTGCCAAAAACTAGAAAGAAAAACAAAGAAAAATTTTCTCATCCTTTGATTCATCCTTGGCCAAAAATTTTAAGGAGGAAAGAAGAAGAAAGGTGAAGAGATTCGGCCATGCATGTAGCTAGGCTAAGGTATGTTTGATGATGTTCCATGAGAGGCATGCATGTTTTAGTTGTTAGCTTGAGTTCTACCTAACCCATGGTCTAAATCTTGCTATGTGATGGAAATGGCACTTGACCATGGATGAATCATTCTTGGTTGATGTTTGATGTTGTGGTGATGAGGCATGAGGATGAGTTAAGATTCGGCCTAGGTGGAGGTTGTGTTAATGCCATTGCATGCAAAATATGAAGCTTGTTAATGATGCATGTGATGATGGCTTGATGATTCTTGAACCTCCTTTTTAGCATTTTTTTTTGTGTGAGCACATATGTGCATTGGTTGCTAAATGGAGAAGAATCGGCTAGCAAGATGTGTGCTAAGGCCGAATGTAACTTTGCATGTTGATGAGCAATGCATGTGTTAAATTGATGAAAAGGGGGAGGATGCTTTACTAGTGTGTATATGTGTGTATTAAGTGTTGAAATCGACCCCAAAAATGGACATGCATATTCGGCCAAGGGCAAAGAAATTAGCTAATATGTTGTGTTGATGCATGATTTTTGCATGTATGAGACTTTAATGTCTAATGTATAAATATGGGCTAAGTGCCTTGTGTTCATCTTTTGATGCCTAAATGATGAAATCAATTTATTTGTTTGATTAAGCTCAAGAGCAAAGGGGAAATAAAACCGATAAAGGGAAGGAAAAAGTGGTTGAATAGCTAGCGGAATCGTTCGACAACACCCGAGGTAAGTTCTTGAGTAAGAGAGCTTAAATTTCGATGTGATTAAATCATGCTCTATGTGTGGCTATTGAGCCGAATGTGCAAGGACAATATGTGCCTTGTGTTTGAGTTTCGTAAACGAAAATGAAATATGAATGTACCATGAATTATTGTTAGATGTGCATGATTAATTGAATGCTGTCCGGGCTAAGTCCCGAAGGCTTTGTGCTAAGCGAATATATCCGGACTAAGATCCGAAGGCCTTTGTGCGAGATACTAAATCCGGGTTAAGTCCCGAAGGCATTCGTGCGAGTTATTAAAGTCGGGATAAGTCCCGAAGGCATTCGTGCGAGTTGTTAAATCCGGGTTACGTCCCGAAGGCATTGTGTGAGTTACAAAAACCGGGCTATGTCCTGAAGGCATTTGAACGAGGAGCTATATCCGGTTAAATCCCGAAGGTACGTGATTTGGTAATGAATGAGCTTGCTGTAAAATTCCAGCGAATACTCGAAAAACATCCCAATATGGGGATATGTTACGTAAGTGTTGAATTTAATCGAGCCCTTACAAATAAATGTTCGCTCAGTTGATAAACGAGCTATCGGCCTTCGGCTAAGTTAGTCTATTGTGTATGTGCATAAGGGTTGTTAATGTTGTGAAGCAAGTTTAATATCGATAAATTGCGTATTATGAAATATTTCGTTTAGCTAAATGTGTGATATTCTTTGTTTATGCTGGAATTCCTTGCTCAAACTTACTAAGCATAAATTGCTTACTCGTTACATTGCTCCTCTGTTTTATAGATTTTTGGTTCTCCAGCTATCGGACTCGGGATCTTGAAGTCGAAGTCGCCCACACTATCAAAGGCTCTTTTGGGTACTATTTTGGTTGAATTTTGTTATGGCATGTATAGGACTACCCATTGTTGTCTTTCGAGTACTTTATGAAATGTATAAGTGTACAGCCATGCGAAAATGGCTTGTAGAAGTGGAGTATGGCATTAGACCATTCGTATTTATGAATGTATAGATGGTTTCATGATGTAACTATAGTTGGAATGGAAGTGTTGAGCAAATGATCAGCCACTAGAATGGCTAAGTATGATCATATGTGGGCTTATGTGTGACAAGGCCCTAGTTGGTCCATGAAACCCCAAATTAGGTAAGGTTCACTTTGAAAACAGAAGCTGATAGCAGCAGTGGTGTGGATTGGAAAAATCACAAGAATTCGTAGGAGTGGAATTAAATAGTGAATAAATTATGTAATCGAACCTTGATGAATCTACTTTCATATGGAAGTAACGAAACAATTATAGGAACAGAACAGAAAGAGATATTCGGGTTCTTGTGGAACAGGGCCAGAACAGTTTCTGGATTCACTGTTCGCCTTTGGAAATTCACTATAAATTACCAGAGATAATTAGGGGTCATACCATATATGTATGGATTCCTCTCTGAGTCTAGTTTCCATAGAAACAAACGGCATCAGTATTGAAGCTCTGTGCAGAGAGATATCCCAGTCGTAATGGGAAAAGGTCAGTGTAGTCGACCCTGTAACATGGGAGATTTGACTAATAAACTGTACTAATTGGCCCAACCAAAAATTCTAGAAAAAAATCCATAGGTGGGGACATGAGTCTAGTTTCAGGGAAAAATCACAAAACTGATTTTTGAGTTTGAAACTCAAGATATGATTTTTGAAGCGACTAGTACTCAGACTGGGCAGTGTCTGGAAAAATTTTTCAAAGTTTGTTAACATCTCGTGTCCGACTCCGGTGTCGGTCTCGGGTTCGGGGTGTTACATTTTATTGGTATCAGAGCTACGGTTTAGTCGATTCTAGGACTACCGTAATGTTTTGGGTCTAGCTATACATGCCATTTTATGTGATTACTTGATAGTGTGGTGATTTCTGACAATCGTAAATGTGTTTATTTATAGTAATGGATCCCGATCGTGACCGAGAAGTAGCTGATGATCTTGAGAGTGTAGCGCCTGCTCCCGCACAAGGGACAGTGCCGGCGGACTCTCAACCTAATGCTAGTAATCAGAATGATGAAGCTAGACAAGCATTCTATAGGTGATGAATGATTGGTTTAACCAATACATTCGAACTAATATGGCTGTTCCACAACCTCCATTCCCGACAAATACTACCCCCGCACCTACAATACCACCGGTAACGGACCAAATAAGGTCAAATAAGCCCCCAGTTGACAGAATCCGAAAACATGGGGCTACTGAATTTAAGGCTATGGATAGCGATGATGCCGAGCAAGCTGAATTTTGGCTGGACAACACTATCCGGGTACTCGATGAGCTATCTTGTACACCCGATGAATGCCTAAAGTGTGCTATCTCCTTGCTACGTGATTCTGCCTACTATTGGTGGAGTACTCTGACTTCTATTGTGCCCCGAGAGCAAGTAACTTGGGAGTTTTTCCAAACTGAGTTTCGGAAAAAGTATATCAGTCAGAGATTTGTTGATCAAAAACGGAAGGAATTTCTTGAGCTTAAGCAAGGCTCCATGTCGGTTACTGATTACGAGCGAAAATTTGTTAGACTTAGCAAATACGCTCGGGAATGTGTTTCGTCCGAACTATTATGTGTAACGCTTCGAGGATGGGCTGAATGAAGATATAAAATGTTCGTTGGCGTTCTTGAAATACGAGAGTTCGTGGTACTTGTTGAACGAGCTTGTAAAGCCGAAGAGCTTAGAAAAGAAAAGCAAAGAGTTGATGAGGGAACTGGAGAGTTTCGTAAAAGATCCTCGGGAGGTCTCTTCAACAGACATCGAAGAGATTTCGAGATGATGCGGGCCAGTTTAGAGGCACTTCGGGCCTTTTTGGACGAGATCGTGATCGACCCCCTGTGGGTACACGAGGCACTTCGGTCGCCAGTGTTGGGAATGAACGTCGAGACAGGACGAAATGCCGATATTGCGGTAAATGGCATTCGGGGAGTTGTAGATTTCCTGACCGCTCCTGTTACAAATGCGGATCAGTGGACCACTTCATTAAAGATTGCCCGAGGTTGTCGGGGCAGAATGCAAATCAGAGTGGGAGACCGGGTGCTACCACTGCTCGAGGTAGACCATCTGGAAATATGGGCAATGCTGGTGGTGGTCAGAGAGGATCTAGAGATGATATAACCAGATCCGAAGCCCGTGCGCCTGCTAGAGCTTATGCTATACGTGCCCGCGAGGATGCTTCTTCGCCTGATGTTATTACCGTACATTCACCCTCTTTGATACTAATGTAATTGCTTTGATTGACCCCGGTTCTACTCATTCTTACATATGTGAAACCTTAGCATCCAGTAAGACTTTACCTATTGAGTCTACTGAGTTCGTAATTCGGGTGTCAAATCCCTTGGGTCGTTACGTGCTTGTCGACAAAGTGTGTAAGAAATGTCCCCTGGAAATTCGAGGTTCCTGTTTCCCGGCGAACTTGATGCTCTTGCCGTTTGATGAATTTGATGTTATCCTTGGTTTGGATTGGTTGACCGCGCATGATGCGATTGTGAATTGCAAGAGCAAGACTATTGATTTGAGATGCGCAAATAACGAAGTAGTCCGAATTGAGTCTGCGGACTTAGAGGGGATGCCAGCTGTAATATCAGCAATGTTGGCACAGAAATATGTAAGAAAAGGGTGCGAAGCATACCTTGCGTATGTACTTGGTGACAAAGAATTAGAAAAGAAACCCGAATCTGTGCCGGTGGTTTGTGAATACCCGGATGTTTTTCCGGAAGAATTACCGGGTTTACCACCTGTTCGGGAGGTAGAGTTTGGTATTGAGCTTGTACCTGGGACTACGCCGATTTCGATAGCTCCGTATCGTATGGCACCAACCTAGTTAAAGGAGTTGAAAGCTCAGTTGCAAGAACTGACGGATAGAGGTTTCGCTCGACCAAGTTTTCACCTTGGGGTGCACCAGTATTGTTCGTGAAAAAGAAGGACGGAACCATGAGGTTGTGCATTGACTATCGTCAGCTGAATAAAGTGACGATAAAGAACAAATATCCGTTGCCGCGCATCGATGATTTGTTCGACCAACTGAAGGGAGCCTCAGTGTTCTCAAAAATAGATTTGAGATCGGGCTATTATCAGTTGCGAATCCGAGATTCAGATATTCCCAAAACTGCCTTCAGAACGAGATATGGTCACTACGAATTCTTAGTGATGCCGTTTGGGCTCACTAATGCCCCTGCAGTATTTATGGATTTGATGAATCGGATCTTCAGACCGTATTTGGATCGGTTCGTAGTGGTGTTCATTGATGACATTTTGGTCTATTCAAGAGACGAGACCGAACATGCTGAGCATCTGAGGCTAGTGCTGCAAATTTTGCGGGATAAGCAGTTATATGCTAAGTTCAGTAAGTGTGAGTTCTGGTTAAGAGAGGTTAGCTTCTTGGGTCATGTGGTATCCGCGTCGGGTATTCGAGTTGACCCGAATAAAATTTCAGCCATACTTGACTGGAAACCTCCGAGAAATGTTACTGAAGTTCGGAGCTTTTTGGGGCTCGCCGGTTATTACCGACGATTTGTGAAAGGTTTCTCGATGATAGCCACACCAATGACGAAGCTACTTCAAAAGGATGTTAAGTTCGAGTGGACGGAGAAATGTCAGAAAAGTTTCGACCAACTGAAAACTCATTTGACTGAAGCTCCAATTTTGGTGCAACCCGAATCAGGTAAAGAGTTTGTCATTTATAGTGACGCATCCCTACTTGGGTTGGGTTGCGTATTGATGCAAGAAGGTCGAGTCGTGGCCTATGCGTCGAGACAATTGAAGCCACACGAGAGGAATTATCCGACCCATGATCTCGAACTAGCTGCCATCGTGTTTGCTTTAAAAATATGGCGACATTATCTGTTTGGTGAGAAGTGCCATGTATTTTCGGATCACAAAAGTCTCAAATATTTGATGACTCAACGAGACTTGAATCTGTGACAAAGACGTTGGCTTGAGTTGTTGAAAGATTACGAGCTTGTCATTGATTACCACCCGGGAAAGGCTAACGTGGTTGCGGACGCCTTAAGCCGGAAGTCATTGTTTGCTTTACGAGCGATGAACGTGCATTTGTCTGTTCTACCAGACAGTGTGTTAGTAGCTGAATTAAAAGCTAAACCATTATTGACTCACCAAATTCGTGAAGCTCAGAAAGTCGATGATGAATTGGTTGCAAAACGGGCTAAGTGTTTTCCGAACGAGGAATCGGAGTTTCAAATTGATGATGATGATTGTTTGAGGTTTAGAAATCGTTTGTGTGTTCCAAGGAATTCGGAACTCATTTCGATGATTCTGAACGAAGCCCATTGTAGCCGAATGTCAATTCACCCGGGGAGTACGAAAATGTACAATGATTTGAAACGTCAATTTTGGTGGCATGGTATGAAACGGGACATCTCTGACTTTATTTCGAGATGTTTAATATGTCAACAAGTGAAAGCGGAACATCAAGTGCCTTCAGGATTACTCCAGCCGATCATGATACCCGAGTGGAAATGGGATCGAGTCACAATGGACTTTGTGTCCGGACTGCCCTTGTCAGCAAGTAAGAAGGATGCGATATGGGTTATTGTTGATAGACTGACTAAGTCGGCTCATTTCATCCCCGTACGTACGGATTTTTCATTGGAGAAACTAGCTGAATTGTACGTTTATCAAATTGTGAGATTACACGGGGTACCTGTTTCTATCGTGTCGGATAGAGATCCGAGATTCACCTCACGATTTTGGAAGAAATTGCAAGAAGCTCTGGGTACCAAGCTGCATTTTAGCACTGCTTTTCACCCCCAAACCGATGGTCAATCCGAGAGGATAATTCAGATACTTGAGGATATGTTGAGATGTTGCATCCTCGAGTTCAGTAGTTCATGGGAACGGTATTTACCTTTGATTGAATTCGCTTACAACAATAGTTTTCAATCAAGTATTAAGATGGCACCTTACGAGGCTTTGTACGGTCGTAAATGCCGTACACCATTGTTTTGGACTGAGCTCGGTGAAAGCAAAATTTTCGGAGTTGATTTGATTAGAGATGCTGAACAGAAAGTAAAGGTAATCCGTGAAAGTCTGAAGGTAGCCACGGATCGTCAGAAATCGTACGCAGATTTGAAACGAAAAGACATCGAGTATCAGGTGGGAGACAAAGTGTTCCTTAAGGTTTCACCTTGGAAAAAGATACTCAGGTTCGGCCGTAAGGGCAAGTTGAGCCCAAGATTCATTGGGCCGTACAAAATCTCCGAACGAGTTGGTCCGGTTGCGTATAGATTGATTTTGCCCCCGGAGCTTGAAAAGATTCATGACGTCTTTCATGTTTCGATGCTTCGACGCTATCGATCTGATCCATCGCATATAATTAGCCCATCAGAGGTTGAAATTCAAGTCGACATGAGCTATGAAGAAGAACCGATGCGTATCCTAGCTTGTGAAGTGAAGGAGTTGCGAAACAAAAGAGTTCCGCTAGTAAAGGTGTTATGGCTCAAACACGGGATCGAGGAAGCAACTTGGGAGACCGAGAGCTCGATGAAAGAACGATACCCAAACCTATTTACCGGTAAGATTTTCGGGGACGAAAATTTCTTAAGTGGGGGAGAGTTGTGACAGCCCAAAGTTGACCCTAGTCGGGAAGTGGTTTCGGGACCGCTAAACCGAGTCACCGAAATGTTTGAATGTGATACTTATTGTGTAGAATATGTAATTATGAATGTGTGAAAATTTCAAGCTTCAATTTGGTTGATTTCATGTGAATTTAGTCAATAGGACTTATGTGAGAAAATTCTAAAATGTGATAGGTCAATGTGTGAGGACCTATTAGTGCATGTGGACAAAGGGGGGGACTTGCATGTCAAATTCCCCCCCTAAAGAGTAGTGGCCGGCCATGACAAGGAAGGATGGGTAAAACATGTCATGAAACATGTTTTGTTAGTGGAAGAATAAAATAAGGAGTATGGGTAATAAAGAAATGGAAAACAAAAGAAAAAAAAATGTGTGTGTAGTGTTTGTCCCCCCATTGCCGTGAGCTAAAGAAGAGAAAGGGGGGGAATTTTGTTCATCCTTTTCTCATCTTCATGCTTGCCAAAAACTAGAAAGAAAAACAAAGAAAAATTTTCTCATCCTTTGGTTCATCCTTGGCCAAAAATTTTAAGGAGGAAAGAAGAAGAAAGGTGAAGAGATTCGGCCATGCATGTAGCTAGGCTAAGGTATGTTTGATGATGTTCCATGAGAGGCATGCATATTTTAGTTGTTAGCTTGAGTTCTACCTAACCCATGGTCTAAATCTTGCTATGTGATGGAAATGGCACTTGACCATGGATGAATCATTCTTGGTTGATGTTTAATGTTGTGGTGATGAGGCATGAGGATGAGTTAAGATTCGGCCTAGGTGGAGGTTGTGTTAATGCCATTGCATGCAAAATATGAAGCTTGTTAATGATGCATGTGATGATGGCTTGATGATTCTTGAACCTCCTTTTTAGCATTTTTGTGTGAGCACATATGTGCATTGGTTGCTAAATGGAGAAGAATCGGCTAGCAAGATGTGTGCTAAGGCCGAATGTAACTTTGCATGTTAATGAGCAATGCATGTGTTAAATTGATGAAAAGGGGGAGGATGCTTTACTAGTGTGTATATGTGTGTATTAAGTGTTGAAATCGACCCCAAAAATGGACATGCATATTCGGCCAAGGGGAAAGAAATTAGCTAATATGTTGTGTTGATGCATGATTTTTGCATGTATGAGACTTTAATGTCTAATGTATAAATATGGGCTAAGTGCCTTGTGTTCATCTTTTGATGCCTAAATGATGAAATCAATTTATTTGTTTGATTAAGCTCAAGAGCAAAGGGGAAATAAAACCGATAAAGGGAAGGAAAAAGTGGTTGAATAGCTAGCGGAATCGTTCGACAACACCCGAGGTAAGTTCTTGAGTAAGAGAGCCTAAATTTCGATGTGATTAAATCATGCTCTATGTGTGGCTATTGAGCCGAATGTGCAAGGACAATATGTGCCTTGTGTTTGAGTTTCGTAAACGAAAATGAAATATGAATGTACCATGAATTATTGTTAGATGTGTATGATTAATTGAATGCTGTCCGGGCTAAGTCCCGAAGGCTTTGTGCTAAGCGAATATATCCGGACTAAGATCCGAAGGCCTTTGTGCGAGATACTAAATCCGGGTTAAGTCCCGAGGGCATTCGTGCGAGTTATTAAAGCCGGGTTAAGTCCCGAAGGCATTCGTGCGAGTTGTTAAATCCGGGTTACGTCCCGAAGGCATGGTGTGAGTTACTAAAACCGGGCTATGTCCCGAAGGCATTTGAACGAGGAGCTATATCCGGTTAAATCCCGGAGGTACGCGAATTGGTAACGAATGAGCTTGCTGTAAAATTCCAGCGAATATTCGAAAAACATCCCAATATGGGGATATGTTACGTATGTGTTGAATTAAATCGAGCCCTTACAAATAAATGTTCGCTCAGTTGATAAACGAGCTATCGGTCTTCGGCTAAGTTAGTCTATTGTGTATGTGTATAAGGGTTGTTAATGTTGTGAAGCAAGTTTAAAATCGATAAATTGCGTATTATGAAATATTCCGTTTAGCTAAATGTGTGATATTCTTTGTGCATGCTGGAATTCCTTGCTCAAACTTACTAAGCATAAATTGCTTACTCGTTACATTGCTCCTCTGTTTTATAGATTTTTGGTTCTCCAGCTATCGGACTCGGGATCTTGAAGTCGAAGTCGCCCACACTATCAAAGGCTCTTTTGGGTACTATTTTGGTTGAATTTTGTTATGGCATGTATAGGACTACCCGTTGTTGTCTTTCGAGTACTTTATGAAATGTATAAGTGTACAGCCATGCGAAAATGGCTTGTAGAAGTGGAGTATGGCATTAGACCATTCGTATTTATGAATGTATAGATGGTTTCATGATGTAACTATGTGGGAATGGAAGTGTTGAGCAAATGATCAGCCACTAGAATGGCTAAGTATGATCATATGTGGGCTTATGTATGACAAGGCCCTAGTTGGTCCATGAAACCCCAAATTAGGTAAGGTTCACTTTGAAAACAGAAGCTGATAGCAGCAGTGGTGTGGATTGGAAAAATCACAAGAATTCGTAGGAGTGGAATTAAATAGTGAATAAATTATGTAATCGAACCTTGATGAATCTACTTTCATATGGAAGTAACGAAACAATTATAGGAACAGTACAGAAAGAGATATTCGGGTTCTTGTGGAACAGGGCCAGAACAGTTTCTGGATTCACTGTTCCGCCTTTGGAAATTCACTATAAATTGACCAGAGATAATTAGGGGTCATACCATATATGTATGGATTCCTCTCTGAGTCTAGTTTCCATAGAAACAAACGGCATCAGTATTGAAGCTCTGTGCAGAGAGATATCCCAGTCGTAATGGGAAAAGGTCAGTGTAGTCGACCCCTGTAACATGGGAGACTTTGACTAATAAACTGTACTAATTGGCCCGACCAAAAATTCTAGAAAAAAATCCATAGGTGAGGACATGAGTCTAGTTTCAGGGAAAAATCACAAAACTGATTTTTGAGTTGTGAAACTCAAGATATGATTTTTGAAGCGACTAGTACTCAGACTGGGCAGTGTCTGGAAAATTTTTTCAAAGTTTGTTAACATCTCGTGTCCGACTCCGGTGTCGGTCTCGGGTTCGGGGTGTTACAGTACATACAACACGTAGTCCGAGAATCGACTAAACCTACTCTGATACCACTAAATGTAACGCCCCCACGCCCGAGACTGTCACCGGAGTTGAGTATGAGGTGTTACTAAGCTTAATTTAACATATTTAGAACTTTGGATTATTTATTTCTACATTCACAGCTTTTAAGCTACTTGCATCACAGTCACAAGAAAAATCATATCTTGAGTTACGAAACTCGAAATCAAGATCCGTAAATTTTCCCTAAATCTAGACTCATATAAATATCTACTAATTTTTTATAGAATTTTTGGTTGGGCCAATTAGTACAGTTTATTAGTTAAAATTACCCCTGTTTCAGGACTTGACTGGTCTGACCTCTGTTTACTACGAACCACATTTCTCTCTGTAAAAAATCCATATGACTATGAGGTTTATTTCTCCTGAAACTAGACTCAATAAGGGTTCTGAGAATATAAAATACACTACCTAATTATATCTTTACAATTTATGGTGAATTTCTAAAGTTGGAATAGGGGATTCAGAAACTGCTATGACCCTGTTTCACTAAAATTCAAATATCTTGTAACATATAATTCCTTTCCCTGTTTCATTTGTTTCATGTGAAACTAGACATAATAAGCTTAAATTTGATATGTAGTCCATCACCAAGTTCAATTTCTATGATTTTTAGTAAATTTTTAAACTCGCGTCAGTGTTGCTGCAGTATTCTATTTATGGCAAATTTCATCCCTTTTATGAGTTTTTATGCACTAAGTATCTTAATAATTTTCCTTAACATCAAATATAATCTAAACTAACTATTTTCATAATTTATCATTATCAAGCATTTCCTCAACCATTCCATCACCATACCATAAGATCATTTACACAAAAAAGGTATATTGCTATACATGCCATACTTAAATTTACAAGCCATTACCAAAAGTCTTCCGGATAGTGTGACTGAGCCCTCGACCTATCCCGACTCCTGAGCTGGGTTGTCCAAAACTACAATGAGTAAGAAGGAGGGAGTAAGCATAAATGCTTAGTAAGTTCATATGCAAATAATAAGTAACATAACAAACAGTCATACCAATCAACATTAGCATGTATCACTAAAACACATATCACATTTTTAATCATTTTTCATCATCTTATTACCTTATCGTGGTTGTATCAATACTCAACCCGAGGGTTAAATACATACCTGTCCAAAATATCCATTTCACATCACTTACCAATACGTCTCTTTACATCTCGAATATTGCTCCATTTGAGTAGAACTTTACCCGTTGAACACATCGGAATATAATTCGGATACATGGATAACTTGCACATAAGTGCCATATATGCAATCAAGCAATCATGTAACCCGCCCATAAGTGAACTCGGACTCAACTCAACGAGCTCGGGCGTTCGCTTCCATAAGTGAACTCGGACTCAACTCAACGAGTTCGGATGCCTAGTTACATCTCACGAACTCGGACTCAACTCAACGAGCTCGGACATTCGCATCCATAAGTGAACTCGGACTCAACTCAACGAGTTCGGATGCTCAACCATCCTAGTGACATGTCACTTGTATCCTAATCTATTCCTAAGGTTCAAACGGGCTTTTTCCTCGAACACTTATCCTTGCCGTCTTCCGTAGAATGCCGAAATCAATACTCGGTAACAATTATATTTAACAAGTAGTTCACATAATTTACATATTATTTGAAATTAACCACAAAGCATACATTTCATAATAAAATTCAGCATAACATATAATTAACTTCAATAACTTAAAAATTACCATTATGCTACATTATTTACACATGAACTTACCTTGGTACCAAAATACAAAGATTTTGCAATTTAGTCCACAATCTTTTCTTTTCCTCGATTGAGGTCGATTCCACGTCTTTCTTGATCTAAAATAACACATTTAGCTTATTTAATACTCACATTATCAAATTAATCCTTAACTCAAATTTTTGGCAAAATTACAATTTTACCCCTAAACTTTTGCATATTTACATTTTTGCCCCTAGGCTCGGGATTAAACTTTATTCCTTATTCTTATGTTTTACAACATGCTGATCACTTTTCTCTTCTATGGCAACATCAAATTCTCACTCTAACATGTACTTGTGACTATTGGGTATTTTTACCGATTAAGCCCTTTTACTCGTTTTTGCTTAAAATCGAGTAGTACAAGTTGTCTAACATAATTTAAAACTTCATATTCTATCATAAAACATCAAAATACTCAAATTTAACCTATGGGTATTTTTCCAAATATAAACCCTAGGTTAGATTATTGCTAACATAAGCTTAATCGAGCTACCGGGATTCCAAAAACGTAAAGAACATTAAAAACGAGGCTTGGAATCACTTACTGTGGAGCTTGGAAGCTTGAAACAAACCCTAGCTATGGAGAACCCTTGAAATTTCGGCCTAATGAAGAAGATGGACAAAAATTGGCTTTTAATTTTGTTTTTAATTCATTTTAATAACTAAATGACCAAAATACCCTTACTACTAAACTTTCCAAAAATTCCTTCCATGTCCTAATTTTGTCCATGAACTTAAAATTGGTCAAATTTCTATTTAAGACCTCCTCATTAATATTCCAAAACAATTTCATACTAAAAACTTCTAGAATGCAAGTTTTGCAGCTTATTCGATTTAGTCCCTACTTTCTATTTAAGCACTTTAGGCATAGAATTTCATCACGAAATTTTCACACAATCATGCAATCATATCATAATCATCAAAATAATTATAAAATAATTATTTCTATCTCGGATTTGTGGTCACGAAACCACTATTTCGATTAAGCCCTAATTCAGGATATTACACACACACCCTTGTCCCTAGCCCTTGGAGCTCTCTGTTTATGACATCATGCACAAAATGTGGTCACACGGACAAGGCACACGCCCGTGTACCAAGGCTGCGTCTCTAACATGGTTAAGACACATGATCGTGTCTCTACCAGTGTGTTTACCACTGGGCATTCTGTTTTGCATTAATTAGGGTGTAGGGGACACACGACCGAAACACATGCCCGTGGGGCAATCCGTGTGTCACACATGGTCTAGACACATGCTCGTGTGTCTACCCTTGTGAACAAATTTAAGGCTATTTTCCAAGCCAATTTCACCCTTATTTGCACAAACACATTTCATGGCTTCAAAGGTACTTAAACATTCATAAAAATGGCTCATGCATGACAACTTCATATCATATTATACTTGATTAAGACTCCATATTATGACAAATCTAATTTTACCAACACACATATACAAGTAAGCAATATTTCGTAGATTGCATGCATGCATTTTCATACCAACTTACACACACACAAAATTATATCATCATCACTAAACCATCAATAATCGTAAGCCATTTCATAAAGGCATTGGAACATACATGCATGGATGAATAGATTTACAACCCAATAATCATTATGAGCCATATCTCATGGCCTTATACAAAATGAATCATAATACTATCGTAAGCGAACACATTTGGCTAAAACAATATGACATATTCATAACGTAACTTAGTCCCTATACATGCCATAAAATTAAGAGGTCTGTATTCACTTTTACCCCACGATGACAGCTTGATAGTGTGATAGCATCTCCGGTGATCTCCAACCCAAGCTAGCTTAATAACCCTATAAGACATGGGAAAGGAAGGGAAGTAAGCTACAAAGCTCAATATGTTCATATGCAAATAATGAGCAACTCCTGCTAGTCATACACCATGCTTTACAATATAAGCACAAGTTAATATAAAATAGCTATAATTCTCAAGGTTGTATGATAACCTATTCACATGTTTACTCTCTTTTGTTTTATCAACATAACTTAACTTTATTTGGATTTAGTCTAGCAGCCATAATCTCTTTGTTGTAATATGATTCATAATTAGCAAATCATTGTAAACATCTTAAAAAAAATATACATTTCTTATGTATATTCATGTTTTCACGCGTATAGCTTGACATATTTCAAATTGTCTAAACCTTTTCCTTCCATACTTTCTTAACCATTTAATAGGCAATTGTGACAATATTTCCTTTCACTCATAATTGATAAATCACAATTCAAATGAACAACATTTATTATCTCACCAATCAATTGGGCCTCCAAGGCCTAACATATAGTCATCAACCAGATTTCCATCCATTTATACATCATAGCCATAAATCAATAATCACAGGGCTATCACAAGTCACTTTAATAGTGATCATAAGTCACAATATCATGAAGTTAATACTTATAACCTTTATGTACATACTTGTACCATCTCATAAGAAAACCACTTACTTTTTCGTCTTTGGCATACCTGTTGAACACATTGGAATACTAATAATGCTCGGGTATCTCATACACATAGTACCGTATTAATGCCATATCTTGGATATAGTCTTACATGAAATATCATATCAACGCCATGTTCCTGACATGGTCTTATACGAAATCACATACCAATGCCATATCCCAGATATGGTCTTATACGAAAATCATATACCGATGTCATATCCCATAGATGGTCTTATACAGAACCTCAGTAACCCTAACATCATGACATTTGTATTCTACCCTTGAATTTAAATCGAGATTTCTCATTTCTAGAAAACTTCATCAAAATCGTCATTAAACAAATTCATAGAAACAAATATATACAATTCATGCACTATCGAAATATTAAATACATGACATAAGGTTGCATTATTTACGCATGAACTTACCTCGATACCGAAATGGCAAAAAGGGACATAACCGTCAATTTCACATTTTTCCCCGTTCTAGGCTCGAATCTCATTTTCTTCGATCTATAACATCACATTTAACCTAGTTATTAGTCACATTGTTCAATGTGATCCAAAAATCACATTATGTTAAAATTACATTTTTTCCCCTAATGTTTTACATATTTACACTTTTGCCCCTAGGCTCGAAAAATGAAATTTATTCAATTTCTTTAACTTACAAGCCTAACCAAACCATTTAACTTTAAGCCATTTAACAATCTCAACCAATGAATTTACTTACTAGAGCTCAATGTTAATATCTAATTAAATCCCAACATTTAACTTCGATTTCACTTACCATCACTTGTCAAATTAGAGAATGTCTTACGGGTTTGAGTACATCGTTTACTTGATGCCATAGTCCAACTATGGTCTTACTCATATCACAATGCAGTCCAACTATGGTCTTACTCATATCACAATGCAATAGCCCAGCTATGGTCTTACATGTCATCACAATGCCATGGCCTAGCTATGGTCTTACACGAAGTCTCATATCGATGCCATGTCCCAAACATGGTCTTACGCGAAATCACATATTGATGCTAATGCCATGTCCCAAACATGGTCTTACATAGGATCGCATAAATATCAGTGCCAATGCCATGTCCCAGACATGGTCTTACATGGGATCACACATATTGATGCCAATGCCATGTCCCAGGTATGGTCTTCCATGGGATCACACATATACAGCCATGGTCCAACCATGGTCTTATCTGTCAATTCATCAATGAATGATCGTACTCATTTCCTGTGTTCTACTTAATTTGATCTTCCAGTTCAACTTCCATACTATTATAATATTTGTGGTTCCATAACAAAGTCATAAAATAAAACATTATATATTCTCTAATATAATGATTAAACATGAGATTTGACTATATGGGCATACTAATTACGCATTATTCAAACAAGTGTACATTCACACATATTGTACCCTGAATTTTGGGCCTGGAAGTATTAGGTTTGAGCAAAGGGATCTGTTAGAAGGCGGCACATAAATATTTAGTTGTGCAAGAAAGTGACACAAGTTGCAAGTTTGCTTTAATGGCTAAAAGTGTTTTGGGTGTGTTGGGAGTATTAGAGAAGCCTGGGTTCAAGTCTTGGCCTTTGTAGAATTTCTTTTAAATTAGCTCTTAAATGAATCTGGACTCTAGTACATAGGCTTTATAAATAATTATGCTTGTTTTATGTCACAAAAAGCCTTGTTGTCTAGTGGCAAGGTGGCGTGTAAAGGAACCTTGAGGTCTGAGGTTCGAGCGTTGGCATAGCACAAATGAGGTATTTATTTTGCAGCTTGGTTCGGCCAGTGGTTGTGTTGCAGTAAAATTTTGATGGATGAGTGGTGGAGTAATAGGTGGAGGATATCAAGGAGGAAATCGTGGAAAGAATTAGGGAGAGATTTGTGGAGAGAAATTAGGAGTTTGATGAGTGTGGGGATGTTGGTGCCATTTGGTATCTCTAATTCGGCATTGGGAAGAAAAACGTGACCATTTTCGGTATTTGTGAGTGTTTTGGAAAAGGGTTCTTTTCTCCTTTTTGCAAGTGGTAGCCGAATTCCTTTGGTCAATTTCGGCATTTGGTTGTTTCAGGTTTATGCCTCTCGCGACATTGTTCTTCTTTTAGTCATTTCTCATTCTCTACTGAACACTATTCTTCTTCTATCTCTACTATCTTGACATTGCTGAACACATCTTCCTCTTCTTCCCCACTATTCTTTCAATTTTTTTCATAGCCAACTTTCCTTCTTCTTCCCCCTTAATTTATTTTTCTCCCTTCTTCTTCTATTCTGCTTCTAAACTGAAAGTTATTCTTCTTTGATCTTTCTTAAACAGTTTGGGTAGTGGTTGGCCGAATATTTTTCTTCTCTAGTATTGGTAAATAATTTCGGTCTGCAAGTGTTCTGACAAATCGGTAAGTGTTCTGTTAAGTGATCTGAGAAATCCGTTTCTTCTGTCTTCTTCTAAAAATTGAATTCTCATTCTCTTAGTATTCTATGATTGTTGAATGGTGACTCCTTTCCCTTAATACATGTTCATTGTTTTTAGGTGTTTTCTAGGAGTGAAAGTACAAAAATTCTTTAGCTACCGAAACCCTGTCACCCACTAATCAATTAAGGTAATCTCAATACCTTGCCTTATGGGCATAGGTCGGATGACCCTATGAATTGCCAAGTGTGGATTGAACCACATGTTTTTGCAATCCCTTTTAGCAAGGCTTTATCATTTAAGGTATTAGTGTGGTTCCGATTCATGTTATAGGAAAAGAAGAACAACAATATGAATCAAGTGGTTAACTATTAGTCCTGAATGTTGTAGGTTCGTTGCTAGGGGATTCGTAGCATGTTTCGTAAACCAGGTGTGTATCTACACCACCTTAACTCTAGATCAAAAAATCCTGAAATGCCAAAAAGTCAAAAAATAAAAAGAACGGCAACGATTACTACACGAGCACGCAAACGCACATGTGGAAAATCTGATGCGTTAGTAGAGGCCACCATGAGCGAACTCATGGGCTATGGTCGTAATGGGCCAAGTTGGGCCGTTCGGGCCCAATGGGCCCGTAGGTCCTAGATATGTAAAACTCACCAATACATGCCATAAAATGAATAGATTTACAACCCAATAATCATTATGAGCCATACCTCATGGCCTTATACAAAATGAATCATAATACTATCGTAAGCGAACACATTTGGCTAAAACAATATGACATATTCATAACGTGACTTAGTCCCTATACATGCCATAAAATTAAGAAGTCTATATTCACTTTTACCCCACATTGATAGCTTGATAGTGTGATAGCATCTCCGACGATCTCCAACCCGAGCTAGCTTAATAACCATATAAGACATGGGAAAGGAAGGGAAGTAAGCTACAAAGCTCAATATGTTCATATGCAAATAATGAGCAACTCCTGCTAGTCATACACCATGCTTTACAATATAAGCACAAGTTAATATAAAATAGCTATAATTCTCAAGGTTGTATTATAACCTATTCAAATGTTTACTCTCTTTTGTTTTATCAACATAACTTAACTTATTTGGATTTAGTGTAGTAGACATAATCTCTTTGTTGTAATATGATTCATAATTAGCAAATCATTTCAAACATCTTTAAAAAATACAAATTACTTATGCATATTCATGTTTTCACGCATATAGCTCGACATATTTCAAATTGTCTAAACCCTTTCCTTCCATACTTTCTTAACCATTTAATAGGCAATTGTGCCAATATTTCCTTTCACTCATAACCAATAAATCACAATTCAAATGAGCAAAATTTATTATCTTACCAATCAATTGGGCCTCCAAGGCCTAACATATAGTCATCAACCGGATTTCCATGCATTTATACATCATAGCCATAAATCAATAATCACAGGGCTATCACAAGTCACTTTCATAGTGATCATAACTCACAATATAATGAAGTTAATACTTATAACCTTTACGTACATATCTATACCATCTCGTATCAAAACCACTTACTTTTTTATCTTTGGCATACCCGCTGAACACATTGGAATACTAAGGATGCTCAGGGATCTCATACACATAATACTGTATCAATGCCATATTCTGGATATGGTCTTACATGAAATATCATATCGACGCCATGTTTCTGACATGGTCTTATATGAAATCACTTACCGATGCCATATCCCAGATATGGTCTTATAAAAAAATCACATACTGATGCCATACCTTATATATGGTCTTATATGAAACCTCAGTAACCCTAATATCATGACATTTGTATTCTACCCTTGAAATTAAATCGAGATTTCTCATTTCTCGAAACTTCGTCAAAATTGTCATTAAACAAATCATAGAAACAAATATATACAATTCATGCAATATTGAAATATTAAATACAACATAAGGTTGCATTATTTATGCATGAACTTACCTCGATACCGAAATGGCAAAAAGGGACCTAGCCGTCAATTTCACAATTTTCTCCGTTCTAGGCTCGAATCTCATTTTGTTCAATCTATAACATCACATTTAACATATTTATTAGTCACATTGTTCAATGTGATCCAAAAATCACATTATGGAAAAATTACATTTTTGCTCCTAAAGTTTTACATATTTACACATTTGCCCCTAGGCTCGAAAAATGAAATTTCTTCAATTTCTTTAACTTACAAGCCTAGCCGAACCATTTTCATAACTATAATAGTCCTCAAGTTCTACTATTCACACTTTTATGATAAATTTCATAACTTTTACAATTTAGTCTTTTTAGGCATTTTCACCAAAAATCATTTAGTGAAAGTCGTTTCTCTAACCGTGAACATGCGTAATCTACCATTAAAGATCAAAATAAAAAAATTTCTAACATGGGTCAAAACCTAGACCTTCATCATATCTCAAATTAATGGTAGAAATAGCTAGATCGCGTTACAAGGATTTTAAAAACGTGAAAATCATTAAAAATGGGGCAAGAACGGACTTACTATGGAGCTTGGAAAGCTTGAACAAAACCCTAGCCATGGTAGTCTTCAAAAATTTAGCCAAGGGTTGAAGATGAGAAAAATTTGGCTTTTATTTTGTTTATTTAATCATTTAATTACTAAATGACCAAAATTTCCCCAACTTAAAATATTCTATTTCGCCTATTTCATGTCCATTTTTGTCAAAAAAATTATCTAATGGTCTAAATACCATATAAGTACCTCCAATTTAAATTTCATAATAACTGGACACCTCTAGCATGTAGAACTCAACTTTTGTACTTTTTACAATTTAGTCCTTTTGACTAAATTGAGCGCCCAAATGTCAAAACTTTCGAATGAAATTTTCATGAAATCATCCTGTGAAATTTTAGACCATAAAAATATAATGAAAATAAAATTTTCCTCATCAAATTTGTGGTGCCAAAACCACTGTTCTGACTAGGCCCAAAATCGGGCGATTGCAGAGTTGAAGGGACATCAACTAAGCACAATAAGAACACATTGGGTCTTCATTGATGGATAGTGTCATGCATTTTCATCTACACCAGGATCAAATAAAGAGACATGACCATTGGATTTCCTACATAAGTTAAAAATGAAATTAAAGCTTGTAATGACCTTAGTTAATTACTGAAAGGTGAAATGCCACAAATAGGCATTTGAATAGTCATAATAGTGCCTATAAATAGATTGTAAGAAGACATTTTTTTGGTTAGAAAACTTTTGATCATTTTATGAATTATATGATATTGGTGAGTGTTCAACTTCCTTTGTTCTCTCTTGACTCCATTGACTTATCAAGACTTTCTTGTGGCGTCAATCCTATCATTTTCTGAACTAATCACTTTTCCAATGTGTGGCGTACAACCTCATATTGTTGGTTCCTATCTTTCATAGATAGTAGGTCACAATTAGCTATCAGCTCTATTTCGATAAGATTTGGTCAATATTGTCTATAATATTGGTTCTATCTTTAGCCTTGAAACCAAAACCTTTCTTATATCTTTAAACACTTAAAACCATTTTCTTGTTTTCCAGCCAACTTGCTTTTTGCAACCTACTTCAAAAATGTCAATTCATACTTCTTAATTTTATGATCGGGCAAACAAACAACTCGAATCAAATTACGAGAACGAGTTCGTATCAATTTGGTATCAGAGCTAGTTAAAATTAAGTAAGTATCGTCATTTTTATTACTCCCAAGTTGTAATTAGTCAAAAAAATTCATTAAAAAAAACTTCAACATCAATTTGTAATTTTTAAATTAGAAGTAGTTAAGGGAGTTATAGTTTTGTAATAAAAAAAAGAAGAGAGAAGCTAGCTTGGAAGTATCTTTACTGCCCGATTCTACTTCGTTTTTTTACCTAGCCAAATTCAGCCATTCTTTAATCCCTCTCAATTTGTTTCTAGCATACCTTTTCATCCCAACAACTACTTTCGTCCTTATATTAATTTTGAAGTCGACTCCACAAAGATTTCTGATTCGTCTAAGGAAGTCAATTTAAAAATTAGAGAAGTGAACTTGAGTGGAAAAAGGCAAAAGCGCGTGAGGTCACTCGAGTGGGTAAAAGCCATTAGAGAGTAACTTCCTTTTTAAGGGAAATTGTGAGTTTTCTTGAGAGTAAATACCATGTCAAAAAGTCTAGAAAAAAATCCTGTGGAAGGCAGAGGTTTACGTCCTGTTAGAAATGTTGCGGTCGGTGGAGGAGTACCTGACTTAGCGTAACAAGCACTCATTCATGAGTTTGGAAGGATGCTCCGAAGTGAACTAGAATCCATGCAAGAGTGAATGGACCAACTCGAAGAACGGTTCCAGAGAGAAAGAATGCCCCAAAATCTGAGAAGGGAGCGAGGCTGACAGAGACTTAATCAAGATAACCTTTACGGTCCTAGTGATGTGGAGAGTGACCAAGTGTCAAACCGAAGTGAACGATGACAAGGCCAAAGAAACTGAGGGCCTAGGGAACGAGAGCGAATTTCTCCAAGTCAAAGGACAGAAATAAGATCGTCAAGGAGACAAACATTCAATGATTACTTGAGAAGAGATCCGTATCGTGATTATTATATGATGAGGAATTTGAGTTAAAATAAAGCCAGCTACGAGTCCGAAGCCTTTCAAGGTAACAAACGGGAAGGCACAATCATCCCTTTGATTGCCCCAAAGTTCTCATCCACAAAGGTTCACTCATGAAGAGTTTATCGCGTCTCAAATGTAAATCCTTCCACTCTTACCCAACAAAAATCTTCTTGTTCCAATTTTTTCATGTTAAATCCATCTTGTAATGAAAGAATGAGAGAAAAAGAAATTAGAAAAAAGAAAAGTAAGAGTGAGAGAAAAAGAAATTAGAAAAAAGAAAAGCAAGAGTTGTTAATGGAAGAAAATAAGCAAAGAATAAAAGGAATTGAGAGAAAAAAAAAGAATTGAAAGAAAAAGAAATTGAAAGAAAAGAGAAAGAAAATGAAATTGAAATTGAAAAAGAGGAAAAAAAAGAGTGAAAGAAAAGAGCATATGAAAGATGAATGTTTCGTTGAGATTGAAGAAACAAAAGAAAGTGTGAATGGGACGAGAGTCGTTGTTGAAAAAGAAAGTGATATGAAGAGTGAGAGTGAGTTTCAAAAATAAAAGAGATTGTGGAAAAAGAAAGAGAGTTTGAAAATGAGATTGAAAAAGAAATGAGTGAAAAAGAAGAAAGTGATCAAGCAAAAGTGAGGAATGTTCTAACTAACCCACATACAAGTTTGCCTTGTAAATTTTCTTCTTTTTAGGTATCTAAAGATTCATTTGACAAGTTCCAACTTCAATACCTTCCCGATGAGAGACGATTCTGATTGATTGAGAAAGGTAAGATCGAAAATGATATTAATCCACAAGTGCTTAAAGGTAAGCAAGGTAAGGAATTTTTAGCAATTGAATCACAACAATCCAACTTGAATGTTGTTGATAAAATTTCCGGTGACTTAGTTTTTGAAAGATCTCTTGACTTTTGTTTGGTTAATTGTCATTCTCTTATTGTTGTTGATGATTTCGTTTCAAGTAGTGGCATGAAGAGTTTTTCTTATGATGAGTATTATGTTGGTAAGTCTACTGATGATGTTAGATTAAATCGACATATACAAAATTTGATCGTGTGTGATAAAGAGTTTCCACGTAAAATGCTTAATCTATTTGATTGTGATGGTAATGTGAATTCTCTAAATTTTTGTGTGAAATCCTCATGTATGTGCATGCCTATTCAGATGAAATTTGAGAGGATTGCTTGTTTGAACATGTGTATGCCTAAATCTTGTTCGTTTAGCATGTGTGAATTATTGGTAAAAAAGAAACTTTTGCAACATTTTGGAACGAGTGAAAAAAATCGTGTGTTCAAACCTGGAGTTTGTTATAATGGTTCATCATTGAGAGAAATCAAGCATCTTAAATTTTTTGTGAATAAATGTGTGAACAATTTTTGCGTGTTTGATGTTTTGTCTTTAAATATGAAAATAAAATATGTGAACTCTGATGACTCAGAAACTCAAAATCAAATCTTTGATCTCGGAGATTGCTCTATATTATGGTATAAAGGATTTGAGCATGTTTTTCATGATTATAACTTACAATTACTTCATGTTCCTTCTGTAACACCCTTCGCCTGTATCCCTCGCCGGAACAGGGTTCGAGGTGCTACCAGATTTAAACTCAACCATTTATATAAAACCAGGCTGTAAAAATTTTTGATCAATTTTAAACTTTTCATACACGCGTATATTATCCTTTAATCGGGCTTACAAGGCCCCAAAACATTCATGAGACATTATTAAATATTTACCAATATCTTAGTCTTGTATCATTTACTTACTCAACAATGAATCACAATTCAAATTCTAAATATACATGCTATAAACCACATCATAGGAGATAATAACATACAAGCATATGAATAATCAAACTACCTTAATAACAAGCCAAAGTCTTTGGCTTAATCATAATATTACATACTCAACTTTACAAGCCCATACATGCCATAGACTCGAAACACTAAGATTTACTTACGCCAATAGCGTAGACTCGACAATGTGATAATATCTCTGACGGCCTCCAACCCGAGCTAACCTGACAACCCTAGGGAATATGGGAAAGAAAAGGGAAGTAAGCTTTACGCTTAGTAAGTTCATAAGAAAAAAAATAAGCAACTCATTAACAAGTTTTATCAATGTTTACAACATAATCACAAATTCACTACAAGTTTTCTTCCTGAGCAACAGTCACTAAATTATTTATAACTGGAGCTACGAAACTCCAAGTAAATTTCTGTTAATTTTCGCTAAAAATAGACTCATATATCTTCTATCCATAAAATGTTTAGATTTTTTTTTGGTTTGGCCAATCAATATCAGATTTTTCTTAAAGTTTCCCCTGTTTCACTGTTTGACTTATCTGACCACTCTTCACTACGAATCAAATTTCTCATTGTAAAGAATTCAAAATATGTTCTCGTTGATTTCATTTCATACTAGATTCATTAAGGATTTGTACAAATTATAATGATTTTCTAAAAACAGAATAGAGGACCCCAAAGTCATTTGACTCTATCCCACGCCACTTCAAATATCTTACACGGTTTCTTTTATAAGAAACTAGACTCATTAAGCTTTAATTACATAATTTATTTAGCTTCTAACTCAACTCCCGCAATTTATGGTGATTTTCCAAAATCACGTTACTGCTGTTGTCCCAAGCAGATTTATTACAAATTTACTCTTTCACACATTCTTTGCATTCATATTATTTAAACATGTACATCACCAATCAATTTCATCACATATCTATAATTTCACTTAAGCATAATCTCAATACAATACATCATGCTCAATGATTTGCACACAACCTTTCAAATTAGCAATTATAAGATGGTTCCGCACATAGCCCACCCTTATCGATAATTTACGATGGTTTTACCCTTACTCACATATATGACATAGGCATTTAAATACTTCAGTGTCAACTTTAATTCAACCGAATTCAACCATTGTAACATTTCATAACCACAGTTACTTTCGTCATTCATATCTAAATGGTATTTCACATAATTCATATAACCTTTCACCATGACCGAATACACACATACACATATGACATCTTCACCTATGCTTCTCATTTCACATTCATGATTCAATTCCAATCGATCTAACATGTATAAGTATATATCACATACCTGGCCAACTTAATGTATTGTACGAATTCAATTGCCGATTTAACACAAGGTCTCATAGTCTTAGACTTTTATCAAATCACCGGCATTTAGCCTGCTAGGTTTTAAACCCGAATTCATCACCGACACAAAGCTTGCTAGACTTTGAGTCTGAACTCATTCACCGGCATTTCGACTACTAGGCTTGAAGCCCGATATCTTTTCACCGGCATTATAGCCTGCTAGGCCCGAAGCCCGATATTATCTCACCGGTATTATAGCCTGCTAGGCCCGAAGCTCGATAATATTATTCACCAGCTTAAAGCTTGCTAGGCCGAGGCCCGAATATCACATTTCGATAAACAATTCACCTATTCTTTCATACTTTCATAACTTATACTTCAATTACGTATAACTGAAACACATATACATGAACCAAGATTTTCATCCTTTTAACCACATTGGAACACATATCTTAGTACACCATTTAATAGTATCAAAGTCGACTAGATATGCTAGTCACATACGGCTCATAACTTTAATTTAATATTCATTCAACACAAAGAACATATGTATATATATACAATCAAACATCTTCTTAATTATGATTATTCAACTCTTAAGCATATAACATGATCAAACACAAACACTTAAGAACTTACCTTGGATTTTATTGAATAACTACAGATTGACTAATCGACTAGTTTCGCTTTCCCTTTATCCAAAATTGGCTCCTTATGCTCTTGAGCTTGATTACCAAATTCAACTTATCACATCTCTATTATTTAAAACCACATTTGGCAATTTATAAAATACTATAACTATCACATCTCATTCATCCAAAATCACATTCGGGACACATAAAAAAACATTGATAAGTCTCAAAACACAAACAACACTTATCAAAGTCATGTAATTTACACACTTCACATGGCACTACTACATTCATAAACCGTACATTCATACAACCACTTTTCTTTGACCGAATGCTCCCACACTTATATAAATATACTCTTAGACCGTAATATAACATCAAGTGCACATGCTGTTCATATAGCCGAATATCACTTAACTAATTAATTAAAAATCTTTTAATACTTAATTCCACAAGTCCATTCGGCATTAGCTCATCCAACACATATTTTTCATTGACAACCTCTATAACTACAATTTATTCACATCCTTATTCATGCTACATTCGGCCATTATAAATAAAAAATATATATAAATAATTACACAATGATCACTTTAGTCGATTATAAATTCTCAATTAAATCACATATATCATTTACAAGCTCAAACTCATCCTTTACCTTATTTCTCTCTTTAATTCACATTCGGCAATCTTTCTAACAGCTTAAACGATTATAGCACAAGGACATTTTCAATTCAATCAAAGATGATCTCACATTTACAATTTACAAATGGTAATTTCATTCTATTTATCTCAATTTACTAACAAACCTAACCTTGCATGGATTTAAGCACATTCGGCCATTATTTAACAACAATTCATTCACATCATAATTCATGTTCATATTCGGTCATCTATACCCATACTAACCATATAACTATTAAATTCCAAATTTAAACACAAGTATAACATTTTAACACAATGGTCGAACACTTCATGAAGTTACCAAGACTCATCATTTTCTATTTCACACACACTCACATCCAATCCTTTTTATTAAACACTCAAAATCAACCATCTTCATGCCTCATCACAAAAACATCAAAACACCAACCAAGAAATACAACATCCATGGCCGAATATCATCTCCATCAAATAGAAAAATTTGAACCATCGGCTAGGTAGAATTCAAACTAACAACTTAAAATATACATGAATTTCAAAGAATAATATCAAACATACCTCAATCTAGTTACAAGCATGGCCGAACTTCTTAGAAACTTTTCCTTTTCTCTTTTACTTGGTTTTTCGGCTAAGGAAGAACAAAGATGAACAAACTTTGTTCTTTTCACCCCTTTTTGTTTTATTAATTCTTATTTCATATTATAAAACATTTAATAATTATATTTTTTATATATATAAAATGCATATATTACAAATCATCATCATCATGGCCGGCCACTAACTTTAAATTGGACAATTTGACATGCAAGTCCTCCCTTTTAATAAGCCATGCATTATTCGGTCACCTCATTTCTTCCTGACACATTCTTCAAGTTTATCACATAAGTCATTTTTCATAATTTCACATTCAAATGACAAAATTTTGACATGATACTTTCACACATGATACTTCACATATAATAAACATAGAAATGAGCATTTAAATAATTTTGTGACTCAGTTTTGTGGTCCCGAAACCACTTCTCGACTATTCTATATTATTGTTCAAGGGATTTTAGCCATGGAATTTTGTTTTCCAAGATTATACTTTCCAATGCTTTGTGAATATGGTTTGTTGCCAACGATGAAACTTTTGATTCTTTCTGAAAAGGTAAGACTAACTTATAATTTTTACTCTGGCATTGGTGTATGCACTCCATTTTTTATTAGGATACCGAAAAGTTATTTTGTGCTTATAATTCATAATGTCATTAATTTGTTTCATTCTTGTGTAGGTGACAATTTGAAATGGTACCCTTCTAAAGAGGGAGGGCATGCAAATAACCTTCTTTCTTTGCGAACCATTTGTGATTTTCTTTGCTAGGTTCATGAACAAAGGGGTTCGTGATCTTGAAAGATTTTTCACGAGCAAATGGCCCGATTTGAGGACAAATGGTTTTGAAGAGGGAGGGTATGATGCGATCCCAACTACATCATGTCATGATACAATTCGACGACATCGAAATTGGCCCAAGCACGAGGGGCCCAAGTGCAAAATGAAGCTTTAATTTTAGTTTGTTAATGTGGTTGCTGGAATAAATATTTAATTTGGTGTTAGTTAGTTTAGTTTATTTAATTTGAGCTATTAATAATGTCATCATTTATAGTGTGTTTAAATATGTCATAATCTGGACATTTTAATTAAGGTTTTAATGTGTTTTCATTTAGTACAAATTAAATAGGTGTTTAATATGTCTTAGATTAATACATAGATGTTTTTAATGCAACCTAGTTTAAGACAACTTAATTACATGTTTTGAATTAATTTGTCTTAGCCGAATTTAAGTTGTCTTAGCGAATTTAATGTGTTTTCAGGTACATGTACGGACAGCATTGATGAGGGTCTACTGATGATTGCATCCTCCCAATTTTAGCAAGAGCCAAAAGTGAGTTGCTAATTTCTCTTCCCAAGCAGCCCCATCGTGTATATCAACAGCCACAAGTGTTTTCACACTTGTTCAAATTGGCTGGAGGTTCTTTTCATACAGGACCATTCAGTTTTGAGCTTTCACATATTTTAAAGCTACAATAGGGCTGCTCGTTTGCCAATAAGAATCAAATGCTGTGACATTCAAATGGCTGTTCAGTTTTGGCATAAAAGAGTGTGCATTTGGTCACTTATTTGCTAGTGCATTAAGGGAACATTTTTGGTGGAGATTGAAGCACTCAAATCTCATTATGGTGGCTTTTCAAATGGACAAAGAGTGACTTTTCAGGTTTGATCAATTTTTAGAGTCTTGGTGTTCAGCCTTCACTTGCTGACACACTAGACAATTGGAAACGAACTCTGAAATGTCTCTTTTCATCCCCGACCACTAGTACACTTTTCTCAAGTCATTGTACATTTTCACACTACTCGGGTGGATGGATAAACAACCACTATGCTTCTCGTAGAATCTTCTGAATAAGCCCATTGTCCTCGAGTACTCTATCTTTAAACATTAGACATCCATCAGTGCCAATCCAAAAATCTGATTCAATCCCCGACTCACACAAGTTCTCTTAACTAGCAAATATTTTTCACTGCTTTGGGCTTCACAGATTTCTTGTAGAAAAATTGGTCTAGTTCTCAACTCTACCAGAACTGAACCATCATCTAATAATGCCAAATTGGCGTTCAATGCTCTCAATGCAGATAATGATTTTCTACTCAATGCATCGGCAACCACATTCACCTTTCCCAGGTGGTAGTCAATAATCAACTGATAATTCTTTAATAGCTCTAACCATCATCGTTGCCGTAGGTTCAACTTGTAACATTCTGAATTAGGGCCTAGTCAGAATAGTAGTTTCGAGACCATAAATCCAAAGTAGAAATAATTATTTTATCATTATTATAAGGTCTATGATATGTTTACATGCTTGTGTGAAAATTTCATCAAGAAATTTTATGTCTAAGGTGCTCGATTAGACTTTAAGGACTAAATTGAATAAATTGCAAAATATGAGTTCTAGAAGATTTTAGTATGAAATTGAATTGGATTTTCAATTCGAAGGTCTTAAATATAAATTTGAAAAAGTTCTAAAATTTTGGACAAAAATGGGCTTGGATGGAAAAAATTTCAAACAAAGGCTAAAAGGGCATTTTGGTCATTTGGTCATTAAATGGACTAAAAGACAAAATAAAAGCCAAATTTCTTGTCCATCTTCTACCTATGGCCGAATATTGCATGGGAGAAGACATGATTATGGTTTTTAGGCTTCCAAGCTCTATAGTAAGTGCATTCAAGCCTCGTTTTTTATGTTCTTTACATTTTATGATTCGGTTACAACGAAGTTGATGGGACATTAACGAAACACATTAAGTCTTCATTAATGGATGGAGTCATGCCTTTTCATTTACACTAAGATCAAATGAAGTGACGTGACCATTGGATTTCCTACATGAGTTAAAAACGAAATTAAAGCTTGTAATAACCTTAGTTAATTACTGAAAGGTGAAAGGTAACAAATAGGCATTCGAATAGTCATAATAGTGCCTATAAATAGATTGTAAGAAGACATTATTTTGGTTAGAAAACTTTTGATCATTTTATGAATTATATGATATTGGTGAGTGTTCTACTCCCTTTGTTCTCTCTTGACTCCATTGACTTATCAAGACTTTCTTGTGGCGTCATTCCTGTCATTTTTTGAACTCATCACTTGTCCAAAATGTGGCGTTCAACCTTATATTGTTGGTTCCTATCTTTCATAGATAGGGGTCACGATTAGCTATCAACTCCATTTCGAGCTACTATAAGATTAGGGTCAATATTGTCTATAATATTTGTTCTATCTTTAGCCTTGAAATCGAAACCTTTCTTATATCTTTAAACACTTAAAATCATTTTTCTTATTTCCCAGCCAACTTGCTCTTTTACAACCTACTCCAAAAACATCAATTCATACTTTTTAGTTTTACAATCGGGCAAACAAATGACTCGAATCAAATCACGAGAACGAGTTCGTATCATAATGGCTTAATTTTAGCTGAGCTTAAAGCTAAACTAATGTTTTTACAATTGATTTGTGAAGCTAAAAAAAAGTGATAATAAGTTCCAAGTTAAACGAGTATAGAGTAAGTCAACTTCTGATTCAGAATTTCAGAATGAATTTGATAATTGTCTATTATTCATAGGCAAAATCTGTGTACCAAAGAATTTGGAGCTTGTACAAAAAATTTTACATGAACGCTCACAATGGTATTATTTTTGTTCATCTGGGAAATAATAAAATGCATAACGATCTAAAACAGATGTATTGGTAGTCCTAAATGAAACATGGTATTTCTGAATTTGTATTTAAATGTTTTATATGTTAGCAAGTTAAAGCTGAACATTAGGTACTAATATCTTCAGAACTATTATAGCTAGTTATGATACTGGAATGGAAATGGGATAAAATTTCTATGGATTTTGTATTGGGGTTACCTTTATCTCTGAAAAAGAAAGATACTATTTGGGTAATCATCAATCATTTGATGAAATCTGCACATTTTATCCCAGTATGAATGGATTTTTCACTTAATAGATTGTCTGAATTATATGTTTCTGAGATTGTCAGATTACATGGTGTGCCATTTTGTATTATTTTTTATAGAGATCCATAGTTTATATCCTGATTCTGGAACAAGTTACAAGAAGCTCTGGGTACGCAATTACATTTTAGTACCGCATGTCATTCTCAAAAGGATGGTCAATCTAAACGTGAGATTTGGATTTTTGAAGATATACTTTGGTGCTATGTTTTAGAATGCGAAGGCAGTTGGAAAAGAAAAGAATTGTCATTAATTGAATTCACATACAATAACAGTTTTCAGTTAAGTATGAAATGGCACTGTACAAGGCTTTGTATGTTCGTAGATGTAAAACTCCATTGTATTAGTCTAAGCTCAGTGAGAAAAAATACATGGACTCAATTTTATTCATGAAACCAAAAAAATGTGAAAATGATCTGAGGCAGTTTAAAAGTAGTATCTAATCGTCAAAAATCCTATGTGGATTTAAAACAAAAAAGAAATAGAGTTTCAAATTAGCGACAAGGTATTCTTGAAAGTTTCGCCTTGGAAGAAAATTCTTCGGTTTGGCCGTAAAGGCAAATTAAGCCTCGATTTATTGGGCCATAGGAGATCACTGAAAGAATCTAACCTATTGCGTATCCATTGGTATTACTGCCAGAACTTGATAGAATTCTTAATTTTTTTCATGTATTATGTTACGACATTATCGATCAGATTTGTCACATGTTATTTCTCTGATAGATACTGAAATTCAGTCTAACATGACTTATAATGAGGAACCAATAAAAATTTTTCCACTTGAAGTGAAAGAACTGAGAAATAAAAAGGTAGCTTTAGTAAAAGTTTTCTGGCAATGATATGATATAAAAGAAGCTACCTGGGAACCGGAGGAAATTATGAGAATGTAATATCTAAACCTCATTACTGGTAATATTTTCGAGGACGAAAATTCTTTAAGGGGGAGAGTTGTACAAGCCCTTTTCATTGAAATTAGAGCAGTGGTTTCGGGACCAAAAATTTGATTCTAGAAGGGAAATTTACTTTAATATTATTTTATGATCTACAGTACAATAATAATGTTCTATGAAAATTTTGTAAAGAAATTTTACTAATTATATGTTTTATTTGATAAAGGACCAAATTGCACAAAGTGCAAAAGTTTGAGTTCTAACAGGTAAAGGGATTAAATAGCTATGGAATTCAAAATTTGAGGTCCTTATATGGCAAATAAACCATTAAAAATGCTTAGTGGTTAAGAATGATGATTCATCCATGAAAAATTAATTAAAGAAAATGATGAAATTGGAAAGTCAAAATTTAAAAGATGATAAATGATAAAATAGATAAAAATATCATCATTTTTATCATCATCTTTCCCAAATCAAACATGAAAACTCTAGATAAGAGAAAGTGAGCTCAAGCAAGCTATTTTGGCTTAATTGGGTAAGTATTCAAGTCACATTTTTAGTAATTTTCATGCTTTCGAGATCGTAATAGCTTAATTTAGCTATCTCGGGGACTAATTTGTAAAGTTATCAAAGTACTAGGGTTTTTCCATGGATGATTATGATGAAATTTTGAAATTTATGGTAGAAAATGAAAGGTTGTTGATAGATAAACAACTTTTGTAAAGTGAATTTTGATGAAATTATGATTTTGGGACTAAATTGTAAAGTTGTAAAATTCATGGAAAATTTTAAATTTTTATGAAATACATGACTGTAAATGTTATATGAAAAAACATGGCTAGGCATGGAGCAAGGATTAAATTGCATGAATTTCATTTTTCGAGCCTAGGGACGAAATCATCATTAATTAACAGTTTAGGGGCAAAATGGTAATTTTGCCTAGGATGTGAATTAGACTGAATTGAGTATAAATTTTATTAAATTGATGTTAAATTATCGTATAGATTCAGATAGACCAAATTCAGAGTTGGAATGAGGAAAAGAGAAAGTGTCGGATTAGTAGATTTTATGTAAATGAACATTTGTCGAGATAAATTCGTGTAACTAAATTGTGTACATTCATATGTATGAATTAAATGTTATATATGTGAATGTTGAATTGTGTGATTGTTATGTTTAAGAAAGTAATCATAAATCTGAAAAAGCCCGATAAATGTTAAATCCCGTTTGAATAATTAAATTTGATGGATACAGGATTTCTTGAATAGGTTATAGTCCTGCATATGTTGCAAACACACCATAGCTCTTACGAGCATCCTGATATTGTTTCTCTCGAGCTTCTCGATACATGGTTCCTGTGAGCATCCCGATCGGTATTGATCCTACATATGTTACGGACATACCACAGCTCTTTGTGAGCGTCCTGTTAAATGATTGGTAGTGATCCTGCATGTGTTGCAGACATACCGTTGCTCTTTATGAGCGTCCTGCTATATGGCTCTTTGGAGCTTCCCGATATTGCTCGCTTGAATTTTACAATATATGGCTATCCGGAGCTCCCTTTACATGGCTCTTTGTGATCTTCCCGATAGGTCCTTAATAAGCTTTCTGATTAGAAGTTCTTTGTGAACTTCCTGGTTATTGCTCTTATGAGCTTCCCGTTATCTAGCCCAGATATGCTTCCCGTTTCATGGCTCACATGGGTTTCTTATTATATGGCTCGAGAGAGAATCTCCTAATTATGTGATTTAAAGGGCACTCCTGAATATGAATTGACAGATTCTAATTTTGTACACTTCGAGTGTATGTCCTATGTATCCATCGAAGTTTTCAGTGATTAAATAGGCAAAATTGTAACAACCCATTTTTAGATGAATCGGAATAGTGATTTCAGGACCACAGATCTGAGGTTGAAGTAAACATTTTATTATTATTTTATTGTCTACAGCATGAGAGTATGATTGTGTGAAAATTTCATTAAGAAATTTTATCATTTGAATGCTCAATTTGATAAAAAGGACTAAATCGCGTAAAGTGTAAAACTTGAGTTCTATTAGCTAAAGGTATCTAATAGTTATAGAAATTTAATGAGGAGGTCCTTATGTAGTAATTAGACCATTTATAAAGTTAGTGGACATTCTTGGACATGTATTAGATGATTTAAATGTTTTATAACTAAGGTTAAAATAGTAAATTAGTATTAAAGTAAATTAAATTAAAGAAAAACAAGGTATCATCTTGTTTCTTCTTACCTATCACCGAAATTAGACTTAGAAAAGCCATGGAAATAGCTTGAAACATTTGGCCATATTTCATCCTTGTATGTAAGTTCATTTTTGTTCCATTTTTAATGATTTCTATGTTTTTGAGATCGTTGCAGCTTAATCTAGCTAGCCCAGGGACTAATTTGCAAAACTGTTAAAGGTTTAAGGTTTTTCCATTGATGAATGAGCATTCTCTTTGATGTCTAATAGTAGAAAATGCATGCTTGTTGTTAGATAAACAACATTTGTTAAGTGATTTTTAGCAAAATGTCCAAATAGGGATTAAATTGTGAAATGTGTAAAATTCATGTTTAATTTGTGAAATAAATGAAAAATGTAGGCTGCTAGAGACCTAATTGAAATTCCCCTAGCATGGGTTTAGGTTACACGGCCGTGTGTCCCCTAGCATGGGTTTAGGTTACATGAGCATGTGTCCCTTGTATTTTGTAAAAAATTTCTAAGTTTTCCAAAAATTTCATAAGTTATTGGTTTAGTCTCGAATCACCCCGAATGCATGATTAGAGCCTCGTAGGCTCGTATTAGGGACAATGTGATTGCTTATGAATTATATTTGTATGGAAATGGAAAATGTATGCTTAATTGTGAATAAGTTCGGTAATGCTTCGTAACTCTATTCCAACATTGAATACGAGTGAAGAGTGTTATATTTATTGGTATTATAGCTACGGTTTAGTCTAGCGCATGTGAGAGTCTAGCTATACATGCCATATATAACTTGTGATAGTGTGATATCTCCTAACAATTTTAAATTGTGTTTTCATATAGTAAATGGATCCTAATCTAGCTATAGCTGATGATGTTGAGAGTAATGCGCCAGCCTCCATTCGTGGAGTAGCGTAATCCAAATTGAGACTCGTATCAGATGGTCAGGGAAGAGAGGCCAAAGAATCCTTTTTCTACATGATGAACGAGTGGTTTATGAAGTTTGTTCGAACAAATCTGGCTACTTAGCAACCTTCACCCCCACCTAATCCCCAAATGATTCTCGTAGTTCCTCAAGGTTTGGAACCTCTACGATTGAATAAGCTGCCAGTTCATAAAATTAGAAATTACGGGGCTGAAGACTTTAGAGCTACTGTTGACGACAATCTTGAGAGAGCTAAGTTTTGGCTTGAGAATACGATTAGAGTATTTGATGAACTCTCATGCACACCAGCTGAATGTGTAAAATGTGTTGTTTCACTTCTGAGAGATATTGCATATCAATGATGGAATACTTTAGTATCTGTGGTACCGAGAGAATGGGTCCTTAGGAATTCTTTCAAGCTAAGTTAAAAAGAAATATATCAGTCAATAGTTTATCAACCAAAAGAGCAAAGAGTTTCTAGAGGTAAAATAGGGTCGAATGTCTGTGACTAAGTATGAAAGAGAGTTTGTGAGACTCATAAATATGCTCGGGAATGTGTTTCAACTGAGGCAATTATGTGTAAATGATTTGAAGATGGATTGAATGAAGATATCAGATTGTTAGTTTGGATTCTAAAGTTGAAACAATTTATGGTGCTAGTTGACCGAGCTTGCAAAGCTAAGGAACTTGGCAAAGAAAAGAGAAAAGCTAGTTTTGAGGCTAGGGATTTTAGAAAGAGATCGATTAGTAAACCATATCAATCCTTGTCAAATAAATCACGAGATTAATATACTCGTTCGAATGCTTCAGTGGGGTATCCAAATAGAGATCGTGGAAAGTAATACTCAAGTCCTAAAGCTCAAGCTACATCAGTGTCAGTAGTGTGAGAAACAATAAACCCGAATGTCAACAGTGTAGATGACAAACCGTAATTTATACATATTTTTATCCCATTCTTAGCGCATTTACGGATGATTTCTCCTTAGACTTGGTGAATTCGATGCTACTAATCCTTTAATTTCATGTTCTATACTTAGTTGAGCATAGAAGAGTAAAAAGAGCGAGAAACAGGCCAAAAACGGAGAAAATGGACTCACATGGGAAAACAACACGACCTGGACTTCCTCACACGGGCGTGTAACACGGCCGTGTCAATTTGGCAGGATCAAAGCACAACTTACATGCGTGGATCACACACTCGTGCCCATTTAACAACCTTGACCACGGCCTTAAGTAATCGCACACGGGGGTGTCCCTGCCGAACCCAAGTTTAGTCCAATTCGGAAAAGGCCAATTTTGAGGGCTCTTAGGCATTCCAAAGACTATTTAAACACTTAAGGAGGCACTTAGGAAGGGGACGCAGAGTAGGAAGCAAGGAATTACTCAAGGAAAGCTAATTGATCCATCTCAAGAGCCAGATTCATCATCAAGACTGGAGATCTCCCTTCAAGTTTCTTCAAGAGTTTTGGGTTTTCTTATGTTTTGTTATCTTTATGCTTTTGAGATGTTTTCTTTCTTAAGTGTGAACTGAAACCCTAAATACCTAAGGGGAATGAAACCTAAGACAGATCTTGTTATTATTATCTGAATTGCATGATAAATATTTGACTTGTTCTTAATTATGTGTTCTTAATTCTTGTTTTGATATTCCAAGATATTGATTCAAGTTAAGCTCTTATTCAGAGGAGAAACAGACCCTATCTAAGAGTAAATTTGTCATAATTAAGCGGATTTGATTGCACGCCTAGAGATTAGGTGACAAGATTTTGCCGGATTAGGGTGAAACCTAATAAGGGAATCCATAGATAGAGTTAATGCAATTCTAGGGTGTTAATTAGAAAGAGATTTCAATTATTCAACCTAGGGTTAGACGTTATTAGTCTTGAGAGAGATAATAATATAACTTAGAGATTTCTACGGATCAAGTCAAATAATAAATCATCTGATTCAGAGTCAAATAACAAGTGAAGTCTAGGTGGATTTTTCCTTAGGTATTGTCTCAATCAATCGAATTTTCCCAAGAGTATTTTTCCAAAGTTTTCTTTCTGTGTATTCTTAGTTAGTAATTAGTTTAGACAACCAAACCTCTTAAATTTTAGGCTAGATAATAAAAAGGAAGTAAATACTAGTACTCGTAGTTCCTTTGGGTTCGACAATCTGGTCTTGTTGAACTATACTACTGTTCGATAGGTACACTTGCCTTAATCGTGATAATAAGTTAGTCTCAAGAACGTTTCATTTATAAATTCTTAAAACCTGTTACGAATACCACGCATCAAGTTTTTGGCGCCATTGTCGGGGAAGTAGGATATTAGGAAAACTCAATTTTTATTACTTTAGCCATTTACTTTTATTTCAATTTCAATTTTTATTTTCTTTTCTAATTCTTCATTTATTTTCTTCTAACAGGTTTTTCTAGTTTATGACCAAAAGAAACCCGTCAGGACCACTACTTTTTGACGGTGAGATCAACCGCACAGTTCGTAGAAATCAGAGAGAAATAAGACGAAGCCTAAGATACACAGAGGACGAGCAAGAGAACGATACTTCAACCACAACCGAGGAGATGGCTGAAAACCAAGAAAATCCGCTACCTTCTGCGATTGCTGTTGATCCAGTAAATCAGAATCCTACTCCACGCACTATGTATGATTATGCTAAACCTAATTTAATAGGAACTGAGTCAAGTATAGTTAGACCTGCTATTGCTGCAAATAATTTTGAACTAAAACCTAACACAATTCAAATGATACAATAGTTTGTTCAGTTTGATGGTTTGCAGGACGAGGATCCCAACACTCACTTGGCAAATTTCCTAGAATTTTGCGATACCTTTAAAATTAATGGAATTTCTGATGATACGATTTGCCTTCGGTTGTTTCCCTTTTCTTTAAGGAATAAGGCTAAACAATGGTTGAACTCGTTACCACAAGGGTCAATCACTACTTGGGAACAAATGACCGAAAAGTTTTTATTAAAATACTTTCTGCCGGCTAAAACAACCAAATTACATAATGAAATCTCTTCTTTTGTGCAGATGGATTTAGAAACGCTCTACGATGCATGGGAGAGATACAAGGACCTTTTGAGAAGGTGCCCTCACCATGGGTTACCGCTTTGGCTATAGGTTCAAACGTTTCATAATGGCTTGAATCCTTGGACTCGGCAAATGATTGATGCAGCCGCTGGAGGAACTATCAATAATAACACAACTGAGGTAGCTTACAAATTTATTGAGAATATGTAACTGAATAACTATCAGTGGCAGGTTATGAGAACAAAGCCGATGAAAGCAGCTGGTGTTTTCAACCTCGACGTGGTTACTATGCTATCTAACCAAGTATAACTCTTAAATAAAAAGATTGACAGTTTGTGTGGTTCTACTCAGGTACATCCAGTGATGAGGTGCGATTTGAATAGAGGAGGAGCATGCACAGAATATCAACCCTTCAACCCTAGCATCGAGGATGAACAAGTCCAATATATGGGTAACAATAACTCTAGACCCCAAAATAACCCATATAGTAACACTTATAATGCAGGTTGGAGGAACCATCCCAATTTCTCATGGGGCGGTCAAGGAAATCAAAGGCCACAACAACCTCCAGGTTTTCAGCAACCACCTCACCAGCAAGAAAAGAAGCCAAACCTTGAGGATATGCGAACCAAATTCATCTCGGTGTTAGAAACTCATTTTCATAATACTGAGACAACATTTAAAAATCAACAAGCATCAATCTAAGGACCCGAAACTTAGATTGGACAGCTCACTAAGTTAATTTTTGAAGGACCACAAGATAGCCTGCCAAGCAACACTGAATCTAACCCAAGGGAGCAACTCAACGTGATTGCCATTCAAGATGAGGAAGGGTTAGTTGCAAAACCAAGGCCAGAAACAATGGTAAGCAAAGGTAAGAATGAGGTAGGCCAAAATGACCCAAAGCTAGTGAGTACAGAATATAAGCCTCGTGTGCCATACCCCAATGCGACAAGGAAAGACCGATCAGACGAACAATTTGGTAAATTCCTTAAACTTTTAAAGAAACTACATATAAACTTACCGTTTATTGAAGTCCTTTCGCAGATGCCAAATGCAGTCAAATTCTTAAAGGAGCTTTTAACAAATAAATGAAAGTTGGATGAGGTGCCGCATGTGGAATTGAATGCAGTTTGCTTAGCCATATTACAGAATAAGCTACGCAACAAATTGAAAGATCCAAGGAGTTTTACGATTCCTTATTTAATTGGTAGTTTAGATGTTCATCATGTATTGGCTGACTTAGGGGCAAGCATTAATGTTATGCCATATAAATTGTTTAAACAGCTTGGTCTTGGGAAACCCAAACAAACTAGGATAAGCATTCAATTGGCTAATAAAACCATTAGATTTCCTAGGGGTATTGATGCGAGCGTGCCCAGCGAACCTCTTAAAACAAGCTCAATAATTTGGTTGTGTTATTTTTAATAAATTAAAATCTGGACATTTTAATGTGTTAGTTAAATTAGTTAATTTGCTTAGCTCATAATTATGTTTAACTTAATAATTGGGTTTTAATATGTTCCAGCCGAAATTAATTTGTCTGAATTGGAACATGTTTTTAATTTGTTTTAGTATAGCCATTTAATTGTCTTAGTTTAGGACATATTTATTTCTTGTCCAGCCGAATGTCATTTAAATTTCCTGCCAATTTAATATGTTCAAAGCTGATTAAATTTTGGTTTAAATGTGCAGCTAATTTCGACATTAAAGGAGCAAGCATGCCGAATTTAATGTGCATCATGCTTCAGACGAAATTAATGACAACTTGAGCTGAATTAATTTGCTTCATTAACTTGGTGCAGGTACATGCAATGGATGGCATATTAAAGGAGGGATTAGTCCAGTATTTTCAAAGCTCCTTTTTCGTGAACAACAAAAGAATTAAAAGCTGCTGGAGAAAAACATGCATGGATGAATTTAATGCAAGTAAACACATGCATGAATCGGCCAAACAAGGGGGCTGAACCAACATCACTTTGCTGCTGCCTTTTCATGCATACCAATGGCCATGGGAATTAAATCCAGCAGCAGCCTTTTTCCTTTCTTCAAGATGACGCATGGGGCACTCCAATAGCCATGTTTCGTCCTTAAGAAAATCAGCTGAATAATGCTGACCAATGAAGTTTCCCAAGTTGAAATTAAGAGCTCATAATTGTTCAGCTCACCGAAGCATTACCAACAGCATGCATTCATTCAGCCAAAATTTTCCAAAAAGGCATGCCATTGCCATCCCCAAGAAGGCTGATCAGTTCACATTTAATGTAAAGGTTTTTAGCTGCATGGAGACACCTAGAAACTATCCAAATTCGTCCTCAAGGCTGGAAAAACATTCTAGAATTTTTCTTAAGACATTATGGAATTTTCAGCACATTTAAAGGCTAAATTAAGTGTCCATTTGGCTGCCAATTGTCCATTCAGCTAGCCTTAGTCTTTAGCTATAAATACTTGTTTTAGTTGTTGTAAAATGTTAGACATTTGTTAGACTTTTCACTTAATGAAACTCTATTAAACTTTCATGGAATTTGTGAGATTTCTTTCTCTCATATTTCGTTGAGGACTTCGTTGGCTTATCTAGGAAGCCTAGTGGCGTCAACCCTGACCTTCACTATCCCGAACTTATCACTATCAAATAGTGTGGCGTTCACCCATATACCGAGGTTCCTACTTTGTTAAGTAATGGGTCGAGGTTCTATCATTTTCATTTTTACATTGAAAGCGTATAAGTACTTAGGTCAATATTTCCTAATATTGGTTCTTGCTTGCTTTTAAGTTCACCATCTTCCATAACCATCATTTATTAAACTACCTTCAATCTATTTTCATTCTTTTGTTTCTTTTAAAACCGAACCTGTAATATTTATATTTCAAACCCATCTTCAAACCCTTTTTAAAAAAGCTTCTGCATTATTTAACCTAAAAACATTTTCTTTAAAAGAGCCGAACGATACTTTCTCGCAGACGATCAGGCAAACTCGCATACGACTCGACTGACCCCGAGGCGGATCGTATCAGGTATCATTGAAGATGTTCTTGTTAAGATCGATAAATTTATATACCTAGTAGACTTTGTTGTTCTAGACATGGAAAAGGATAGTAACGTACCTTTAATTTTAGGACGACCCTTTTTAGCGACTGTTAGAACCATTATTGATGTTGGTACAGGTGAACTCACACTTCGTGAGGGAGACGAAACAAACACGCTTCAAGCTTGAAATTCGAGTAACACATCAAAAATTAAAGGTGGTTGTATAAAACATTCTACTAGTACTGATTACGTGGTGAAACCTTCTGTACAGTAAACAGTTACAAAGAACGTATATGAGCCGTGTTCAAACAACAACAAGGGACCTATCTATGAAGAACAGAGGCTACAAATTGAGGAGCTAGATGAATGACAGAACAGAAACTGAGAACACTCGATAGGCCGAAACAGAGGCAGGATGAGCTCAATACCTCACCAAATTAACTTAAGGTTGGAGACAAAGTACTACTAGATGCAGCAAATCCTTGCATTACCACTTCTGAACTAATGAAGAAATTCCTCTTACGGTACTCAGTATTTTTCCATATGATTCAGTCAAGGTAAATCATCCCAAATTTAACACATTTAAGGTAAACAATACTCGTCTTAAACCTTATGTTGATAAAATTTATAGTAGGGATGAGAAGTGTAAACTTCTCGCTCTACCTTGACTATGCAAAAGTGAGGTAAGTCGAGCTTAGACTATAAATAAGTGCTTCTTGGGAGGCAACCAGAGCATTAACAGTGTTAATTTCTTTAAAATTTTAGTTTTTAACATCTAACATACTAATCGAATCATGGAACGCAGACTTTCTAAAGACCACACGGCCAGGCACACGGGCGTGCATTAGGTCGTGTGAACACAGGGCAAGATTTTTTCCCCAACATGGGATACGATAAGTTTCCACAGTCGTGTGACATGGCCATGGGGAAAACTACCAAAACAACACGGGCATGAGACACGCTCGTGCCTTGAAACCGTGGTTGAAACTGAGAATGTAACACGGGCGTGCGACACGCCCGTGCCCTCCACCCGTGGTCAACACTGTCAAAATGAACACGGGTGTGTGGCTACATACACGAGCGTGGGAGAAGCGAACACGGTTGTGCAACATGGCCGAGTACACTGATGCGCCCAATTTCAAAAACCACGAAACACATGAGCTGAAACGAAGGCACACGGGCGTGCCTCACGGCCGTGTGCCCCAATTTCTCTATAAACACCTATTATCTATCTTAGCTTTATCTTTGTATTTTGAAATTACTTTTTATTTCCTGTTAATACTATTTTATCTTGAGTTTTTACAATTTTAAATTTCGGCTATTTCATTACGAGTAATTATGCTTCCTTATATTTCCTAAAATGTTCCTGATTCTATCACCGTTATAAAGAGCTCCAAAGCTCATCATCGCATAGGAACTAAAAACTCCACTGGGAAAGGTTCCCTACGACTGCCATGTCCTGCTCGACCACGGCCATAGCTACCACCAGGTATAATATTATTTTTGCGTAGGACTTATGGACCTCTACCACCACCGGAGTATCCTCCACTCTCACGCCGATTATTCTCCAAAACTCCAGTTCAAGGAATTCATTCATCATTCAGGAAGTTTCACTTCTCTTCCTATCTTATGATTATAAATCTATTTTTTTTAATATATCTATCTTTGTACATTGAGGGCAATGTACATCTTAAGTTTAGGGGTCTTTTAAATTATCATTAGAAATCCTTGAATTGTGTCTTATTCTCACGTGAATCACTCATATCACTATTAGAATGAATTTTAATTAATTTATGATTTTTATTGATATGTCTTGAATTAAAACATAGGCAGTTATGCATTGAGTGTTTAAACTTTAAGACATTAGGGAATCAAGCATGATAAGTTCATTTTTGAAGAAATAAAAACTTTTAGGTTGTTTTTCCCAAGTTTAGGTATTATCTTGAGTTGAAATTCACAGGTTTAAACATCAAAAAGCCATAATTTTTGTGAGATTTTGAGCCTTTAGAGCATCTATTATTTCTTTCATGCTCACTTTTATTGTTGCTTTGAGTGCGTTAATATTGAATTGTTATTCTAGAACTTGCTTGATTATGCATGTCAAGATCGCACCATTTGATTTGATATGTCAAAATGATAAAGGCACTTAGGTTTAACCCACTCACTCCACAAAAACCTAGCTTCATAATTAACCCTTAGTGAACCCCTTTGAGCCTAACAAGCCATTAATTGATTTACCCTCAATATGAACCCATAAACCATTATTGTTGAAATCCCCTAATTTGATCCCTATTTTTGTCGAGACTTGATCTGAACTAATTGCTTAACTATGTTTTGTTCTTCTATGTATTTGACTTGTTCTAAAAAAAATAACAACAACAACAACAATACTTACATACATATTAGTAGTAATTCGCCATTTTTTGAGCTTGAGTGTTAATTCCATATTCTGATAAGAAGCTCACTTGTATTCAACTGATGACTAGTCATTCTTCTAGCTAGGTAATTTTTCAATTCAATCTCGATTCTAACTTTTTCTTTCAGCTTGTGACCACACCCCCTAACCAAAGCCACGTTACAACCCTCTAAAGACCTTTTTGATTGAGGTATCATCTCAATATATAGTGGTGGAGATTTGATTTTTAAGCAAGCCTATTGTAATAACTTCTCATATTGACTAATGAGTGCTTTAATTGGTATCCTTAAACACCTTGAGTGATTTGAGTGAATCTTTAGTAAAGATGTTAAACTCTGTGATATTTTGATCAAGGTAATCACTTAGATGAGGGGAGACACCTATGTTCTCATGATAAAAATGCTCAATTTAGAATGTCTAAAACTTTGATGTACTTTTATTTGAATTTTCAATGTATAAATACTCATGGATTATTTTGAGATATTATTGATAGGGATTATAAATTGAGAAGAGCTTATTTTGATCGTGAGTTGAGAATTTTGCTTGAGGACAAGCAAATGCTTAAGTGTGGGGGTATTTGATAAACCGTAATTTATACATATTTTTATCCCATGCTTAGCGCATTTACGGATGATTTCTCCTTAGATTTGGTGAATTCGATGCTCCTAATCCTTTAATTTCACGTTCTATACTTAGGTGAGCATAGGAGAGTAAAAAGAGCGAGAAATTGGCAGAAAATAGAGAAAATGGACCCACATGGGAAAACAACACGGCCTGGACTTCCTCACACGGGTGTGTAACACGGTCGTGTCAATTTGGCAAGATCGAAGCACGACTTACACGGGTGGATCACACGTTCGTGCCTATTTAACAGCCTTGACCATGGCCTTAAGTAATCGTACACGGGCGTGTCCTTGCCGAACCCAAGTTTAGTCCAATTCAGAAAAGGCCAATTTTGAGGGCTCTTAGGCATTCCAAAGCCTATTTAAAGAGTCGGATTCATCATCAAGACTGGAGATCTCCCTTAAAGTTCCTTTAGGAGGTTCAGGTTTTCTTATGTTTTGTTATCTTTATGCTTTTGAGATGTTTTCTTTCATAAGTATGAACTAAACCCCTAAATACCTAAGGGGGATGAAACCTAAGACAGATCCTGTTATTATTATCTTAATTGTATGATAAATATTTGACTTGTTCTTAATTATGTGTTCTTAATTCTTGTTTTGATATACCATGATATTGTGTCAAGTTAAGCTCTTATTCAGAGGAGGAATAGACCCTATTTAAGAGTAAATTTGTCATAATTAAGCGGAGTTGATTGCGCGCCAAGAGATAAGGTAACAAGATTTTGCCGGATTAGGGTGAAACCTTATAAGGGAATCCATAGATCGAGTTAATGCAATTCTAAGGTGTTAATTAGAAAGCGATTTCAATTATTCAACCTAGGGTTAGACGTTATTAGTCTTGAGAGAGATAATAATATAACTTAGAGATTTTTACGGATCAAGTCAAATGTATAAATCGTCTGATTCAGAGTCAAATAACAAGTGAAGTCTAGGTGGATTTTTCCTTAGGTATTGTCTCAATCAATCGAATTTTCCCAAAAGTATTTTTCCCAAGTTTTCTTTTTGTGCATTCTTAGTTAGTAATTAGTTTAGACAACCAAACCTCTTAAATTTTAGGCTAGATAATAAAAAGGAAGTAAATACTAGTACTCATAGTTCCTTTGGGTTTGACAATCTGGTCTTGTTGAACTATACTACTATTCGATAGGTACACTTGCCTTAATCGTGATAATAAGTTAGTCTCAAGAACTTTTCATTTATAAATTCTTAAAACCTGTTACGAATATCACGCATCAGTGGACGATGACATTTTGGAGACTGTTGTATGAATAATAAAGCTTGTTTCAAATGTGGTTTGTTAGATCACTTTATTCGAGATTGTCCTAAGTTGGCCGAGAAAGATAAATATTAGAATGCAAGACAAAGTAACACAGCTTCTAGAGGGAGAATACCTAGAAACACGAGATATGTGACAAGTAGTAAAGGAACAACAAAGGACTCTGCTGTGAGATCTGAGGCTAGAGCACTAGCCAGAGCTTATGCTATTCACGCTCGTGAAGATGCGTCGTCACCAGATGTTATCACTGATACATTTTCTCTTTATGACACTAATGTAATTCCCTTGATAGATCCTGGATCAACTTAGTCATATGTCTATATGAATTTAACGTCTAGTAAGAGTTTTCTTGTTGAGTCTATCGAATTGTAATTAAAGTATCGAACCGCTTAGGCAAGTATGTCATAGTTGATAAAGTTTGCAAGAATTGTCCTTTAATGACTCAAGGTTACTGTTTTGCGACAGATTTGATGTTATTACCGTTTGATGAATTCGATGTCATTCTGGTTATGGATTGGTTAACGCTGCATGATGCTGTTGTGAATTGTAGACGAAAGACTATTGAATTGAAATGTCATAGTAGTGAAATCCTTCAAATTGAATCTGTTGAGTCGAGTGGATTGCCTATTGTGATTTCGTCGATATCAGCTCAAAGATATGTGAGAAAAGGTTATGATGCTTACCTTGCGTATGTACTGGATACGAAAGTGTCTAAATTGAAGATTGAATTAGTACCAGTAGTTTGTGAATTTCCGAATGTGTTTCTAGAGGAATTGCCTAAGTTGCCACTAATTAGAGAAGTTGAATTTGCTATTGAATTAGTGCTAGGAACATCACCAATATCGATAGCTCCGTACAGAATGGCTCCGACAAAATTGAAAGCTCAGTTACAAGAGTTAACATATAGAGGTTTTGCACGACCTATTTTTTTCCCTGGGGTGCACTAGTGTTGCTTGTAAAGAAGAAAAATAGATCAATGAGACTGTGTATTGATTATTATCAGCTCAATAAGGTTACGATTAAGAATAAGTATCCTTTTCCGAGAGTTGATGATTTATTTGATCAGTTGAAAGGAGCAATAGTGTTTTCAAATAATGATTTGAGATCTGGTTATTATCAGTTGAGAGTTAAAGATTCAGACGTGCCGAAAACTGCGTTCAGAGAAAGGTACGGGCATTATGAATTTCTTGTTATGCCTTTCAGATTAACTAATGCTCCTACAATTTTTATGGATTTGAAGAGTCGAATCTTTAGACCGTGTTTAGACAGATCTGTTGTTGTATTTATTGACGAAATTCTGATTTATTCCCGAGATGAATCTTTTCATGCTGAACATTTGAGAATTGTGCTACAAACATTGAGAGACAAGTAGTTGTTTGCTAAATTTAGTAAATGCGAGTTTTGGCTTCGAGACGTTAAATTTTTGGGGCATATTGTTTCAATAGAAGGTATCTGAGTTGATCCCAAATAAGATTTCAGCAGTTGTTGATTAGAAACCACTAAGAAATGTATCCGAAGTCAAAAATTTTCTAGGATTAACTGGATATTATGGGTGTTTTGTTAAAGGATTCTCGATTATTGCTACACCTATGACTCGATTACTATAGAAAGATGTGAAGTTTGTGTGGTCTGAGAAATGTCAACAAAATTTTGAATAGTTGAAAGTATTGTTAACCAAGGCACTAGTTTTGGTTCAACCTGAGTCGGGTAAAGAGTTTGTGATTTTTAAGGACGCATTATTGAACGATTTAGGTTGTGTTTTGATGCAAGAGGGTAAAGTAATAGGTTATGCCTCTAGATAGTTGAATCCGCATGAAAAGAATTACCTGATGCATGATTTAGAGTTGGCCGCTATTGTATTTGAGTTGAAATTTGGGCGACATCATTTATTTGGTGAGAAGTGCCATATCTTTACCGATCAAAAGAGTTTAAATTATCTAATGACTCATAAAGATTTGAATTTTTGACAACGAAGATGGTTCGAGTTGCTGAAAGATTATGAGTTAGTGATTGATTATCATCCAGGGAAAGCAAATGTAGTCACAGATGCTTTAGGTAGAAAATCTTTGTTTAAGTTGCGAGCGATGAGTACACAAGTAACTTTATCTGATGATGGTACGATTTTAGCTGAATTAAAAGCTAAACCGTTATTTCTTCAACAAATTTGTGAAGCTCAAAACTGTGATAATGATTTGCAAGCTAAAAGAGTGCAATATGAGTCGACTACTGATTCAAACTATCAAATCAGATCCGATGTGATGCGATCTCGCTTCGGTGAAGTGATTCGAGTTGCTTAGATGCCCGATCGTAAAATGGAGAAGTTTCATTCAATTTGGAGTTTAGTTGAATTTGGCTAAATGTAGGCTTAAACAAAAGGGGTTTCAAAGAGTGTTAAGATAGAACAAGTCAAGTTTTGGCTAGATAAGAAGTAAAGTAAGTTTAAAGGTGGATATTTGGATGAAATTGGATTAAGACCAAGGAAGAACCAATACTATAAAGAGTATTGACCTAAAGCTTACACGAGGCTTAAGATGGATGGAAGATAGAAGATAGGACCTTGACCCACTATCTATTGAGAGATAGGAACTAGAGGTATAACAGGTTGAATGCCACACTCAATTGAGTGATAAGTCCACAAAGAAACAAGGATGACACTACTAGCAAGCTAGATAAGTCAACTTGAGTCTTAAATGAAAATTGAGAGTTGAATAAACTCAAAAAGATATTAAAATTCATCAAAGTATCAAAAAGTCTATACAACATGAAAATAGCTAAATATTTATAGCTAAACATCTAGGCTAGCCGAATGGACTTAAAAGAAACTAAATGGACAGCTCAAATAAGCTTAATTGAGTTGAAATTTCTTAGCACCTTCCTAAAAACGTCCCTTGCAGTCTTCTACATAGCTTGGCTTTAATTAAGTGAGAATGGAGCTGAACCTAGCTAATTACAAGGTGTGAACATCCTTTAAAGAATTGCCTTGGGTTGCTAAATAGTCATGAACTTTAATGGGCAGATTGTGTTTAGCTTAAATGAGTTGAATTCTTCAAGTATTGATAAGCCAAAGTGATACGAGCACGCCCCGCGAACTTTATCGAACAAGTCTGTCAAGTCGAGCATTGACATGTTGGCAAGCTGATCCCAGCTCGTTTCCAGCTCCATGAGCTCCGTCCAGCTCAAATCTAGCTTATTCGAGCTCAATCAAACTTGTCTGAGCTAAACCGAGCTCACTCCTAGCTTATATTCAGCTCACGAGCTAAATCTTAGCCCAACTTCAGCTTAGGAGTATAATCTTAGCTCAACTTTAGCTTAAGGGCTAAAGCTTATGTAACAGCCTAGTTTAGACCCTAGTAAGAACAGTGGTTTCGGGACCACGAATCCGAGTAAAAATATATATATATTTTTTATATTATTTTTCGTGTTTAAAGTATGTGAATTGATATGTGTGAAATTTTCGTACGAAAATTTTATTGTTGTGTGCTTGATTTAATAAAAATGACTTAATCGCATAAATTAAAAACTTGATAGTTTAAAGCATGAGGGCCAAATTGTTAGTGGCTTTCTAAGTTGGGACATTTATGTTGTAAATATCCCATTAATAAGTAAGTGGGAAGGCATAAAATATAAGTTAAATGGTTTTTCTATTATATTAGTAAAGATATATAAGTAAATTAAATATTATATAATATATGTTATATTATAATATAAACATAAAATAAACAAAGCCATATTTGAGTGTTCATATGTTCTTGGTAGCCGAAACTAAAAAAATAAAAAGAAAAGAAAGCAAGCTAGGGTTCGGTCAATATTCAAGCCCATACAAGGTTCGTTTTTGTTCGATTTTTGATAATTTTTACGTTTTTGAGATCGTTGCTTCGAGTACTACAAAGCCCATGCTTGAATTTTTTTATTTTGATGAATATTTTGAGTTGTGCCATTGTTGATAGCTTGTGATTTTTGTGGTTTAATGATGAAAAATGAAAAATATGTTTTAGCTTAACATATTTTGTTTTGGAATTTTTGATAATTTTGAGTAATTAGGACTTAATTGCAAAAATAATAAATTGAGGGACTAAAATGTGAAATTAATGAAATATATGGACTCGTATAGTAATGGGTAAGATTCGGCTAAACATGGGTAATTGGAAATTTTGAGTAATTTGTGTTATTTTGAAATAGGGATTAAATTGTAAAAATGTGAAATGTTATGGGATAAAATGCAAAATGCCCAAATTATGTGTCTTTAGATAAAATTTAATGAAATGTTGAATAAGTGAGTTAATTTTGATATTAATTAGATTGGAAAAAGTGGAATTCGGATTTGGATCGAGGGAAAAATCAAAATGATCGATTAGTCGTCTCGTTCCGATTATCGTTGTCTGAGGTAAGTCCTTAAGTAATTAAATTTGATTTGTTGCGCGCTTAAGATTATATAATATGATATGTAATTATTTGACCTTTACAAGTTTGATTTGCAATAAGTATATTGAATTTAGGCTATAAAGCCGAATATGAAATGAATGATTTATGTATATAATGTGGCCGAATGACTATTAAGTGATGATGTGAAAGTGTGTAATATGTGTGTACAATTTTATTGTACTTGTTTGTATAAAGTCGAATGTGAATTGAATGGTATATATGTGGTGACCCAATAGCTATTATGAAACAAAGTCAAAGAATGGGATATTGGTATAATAGAAGAATTGTGACTATTGTTCCTACTGGATCGAGGTTGTGTGTGAAATAATTTGTGAATATGGCATATAGCCGAATGGTTATTAAAAGTGAAACTGGGATAGTGAAAAGATTTTGTGTTCCTTGTGTATGATTATTGAACCAAAAGTTAAAGGGTAGGTGTACATTTTGTGCTTATATTCGAATGAAGCAATTGAATTGCTAATGTGATATGTTATGTGAAATGTGTTAACATGTGAATAAATATGCAAGACACTGGAAATGTATCTGGGCTAAAGTCCCGCAGGCTTCGTGGTGGAAATGTATCCGGGCTAAAGTCCCGCAGGCTTCGTGCTGGAAATGTATCCGGGCTAAAGTCTCGCAGGCTTCGTGTTGGAAATGTGTCCGGGCTAAAGACCCGCAGGCTTCGTGCTGGTGCTGGTAATATAATTTCGGGTTTTATACCTAGGAGGCCAAGTGCCGATGAATTTGATAAAAGTATACAACTACAAGATCCTACACTAAGTTGACAAATTGAAAGTGCATTACATATTAAGTTGGCCAGGTACGTATCATGTACTCGTATGCGATTTGATTTGAATTAAATTATAAATATATAAAGTGATGCATCTGTGAATAAGTGTTATGACTATAAATGTGATCGTGATATATTTGATAAATGTGTGAAGTTATGTGAAGTGATTCTATGTTTATATTCAAATATAAACACTTGGTCATTGTGGAAAGGTTTGTGGAAGTATATGATTTATTTTTAGGTGATTACGATCATGGAAAATTAAATGTGAATATGATATTGTATTTTATTCGTTTCAATTGAACTAAAGCTGTTAGTGAAGCATTTTAATGCCTATGTTATATGAGTTCGAACTTGAATGACATGATATACATGTTTAGATAATTTGAATGCAAGGAATGTGTGGAAGAGCAAATTTGTAATAAATCTGCTTGGGACAGCAACAGTAGCTTAATTTTGGAAAATCACCATAAATTGTGGAAATTGAATTAGAAGCTGAATAAACTATGTAATTAAATCTTAATGAGTCTAGTTTCTTATAAAAGAAACCTTGTAAGCAAAAGAATTGTAGATAATGAGATATTTGAAGTGGCGTGAGATAGAGTCAAAATGAATTTGAAATCCCCTGTTCTATTTTTAGAAAATCATTGTAAATTGTACAATGATGATTATAAGATAAAATTTATATACTTAGACTCCTTAATGAGTCTAGTTTCAAATGAAATAAACGATAACATATTTCAAATTCTGTATAATGAGAAAATTGATTCGTAGTGAAGAGTGGTCAGAATAGTCAAACAGTGAAACAGGGGAAACTTCAATAATAATCTGGTATTGATTGGTCAAACCAAAAATTCTGAAAATTTGATGGATGGAATATATATGAGTCTATTTTCAGGGAAAATTAACGGCACTTGAATTGGAGTTTTTGAGCTCCAGTTATAAATAATTTAGTGACTGTTGCTCAGGAAGACAGCTTGTAGTGAATTTGTGATTTTGTTGCAAACATGGTTAAAACTAGTTAATGAGATGCTTTTCGAGTTCTTATGATCTTATTTGTGATTTCAATATTTGGTTTTAATTGAGTTCAGATTCAAGTGAGGTGAATTTGCTAAATATGCATTACGTTCATGGATACTTGGCCAAAATGGCAATTATCTAGGAATGATTTCTTGAAAATTTGAAGTAATTGATCTATAAGTAAATTAATTGTTTGCATTGCTTAAAACTTACTAAGCATTGAAGCTTACTCCGTGTTCTCTTTTCTACATCTTATAGGTTTATACTTTAGCTCGAGTTGAAAGAGCCGGAGATATCATCACACTATCGAGTCATTAGGTGAGTTGAGAAGATTGTATATCATCATGGTTTAAGGCATGTATAGGATAGACTATAGGTAGAATGATATTTCGACTTTGTATACATTATAGCCATGCGAAGATGGCTTGCTCATTTTGTTTAGGGAAGCCTTATAATTGAACTAAAGTGTTGAAATTTTTTTATTATAACTTGATAGTAGTTAATTTGTTATTAGATATTCGGTTATGTTTTGATAGTGAGTCATTTTAGAAATTTTATAAGAGCTCTTATGGAAAATCAATGAGACAGGTTTGCATTGTTGATAATTTATGTCTGGTAAGTATCTTTGAACTTATAGAAGTTTTGTTCAGTCAAGTAATACCTCATAACCTTATTCCGGCAACGGATACAGGTTTGGAGTGTTACATTTAGTGGTATCAGAGCTATGGTTTAGTCGGTTCTCGGACTAACATAGCAAGTGTAAGTGTCTAGCTCTACATGCCGTATGTAAAGTGTGATAGTGTGAGGTCTTCCGGCTCTTATAAATTGTTTTGCTTAGGTAATAATGTGTTCCAACCGAGTTATTATTAATTGATCTGAAATTGATATTGAACTGATTGTAATATATATGTGATATGATAGAATTGAAAAAGTATGAAGAGAATTTTATGATACGTGTGCATCAGTGTAAAAAAGATGTATGAGATTGTATAAAGTAAATGGTAATGAAAGATCAAATTGGATAGAAAGTAGGGAATGAGTACGATCGTTCAATAATGAATTGACGGAAAAGACCATGGTTGGACCATGGCAATACATGAGATAGATGAGCTAGTGTAAGACCTAACGGAAATAGGCATCAACATGGGCAGAGCAAAGTTAGTATAAGACCATAGTTGGACTCTGGCATCAAGTAAGCGACGTACTCAAAACCGTAAGATGGTTTTCAATGGGATAAATATTGAAAAATGATCAAGACTAATTGTGGAAATTTGATAAGAAATTATTTGGTAATTTGAGTAATAGAAATTAAAATTTGAATCGTGATAAATTCACTTATCTTTTGTTAATACTCACATGAAATAAAGTTGCATGTGAAACTGAGATATGTGAAAATATGTTTGTAACAAGATGAAAAGTTGAAATGTTTGAATGAAGTGTTTGAATCAAGGTGTATAATACTATGATGATGAGTGATGAATTTATCTGTGTATTCGACTATGAAACTCCCTTTCGAGGCTTAACGACCTCACCCCCTTACCAGTGATATCATTATAAGGTTTCAATGAAACGAAATAGAACGAGTTTGGAAAGAAAGATTAAAGAGTTAAATAGTGAGATAATGATATTATCTGAGAAATGATTTTAGTTTCAAATGATCTGAATAAGAAACTTTGGTGTGCTCTACGAGCGATGAATACATGATTGATCTTATCAATGGATGATTACATGTTAGCTGGATTAGAAATTAAATTAATGCACTAAGTGAATTCGTGAAGCTTAGAAAGGTGTTATCAAGTTATAAGTTAGAAAGGGGTTCAACTTAAATTGATTTCTGATTTAGAATTTTAAATGTGAAAATGATGATTACTTGTTGCTTTGAAATAGAGTGTATAAACCAAGAAGTCTGAGATTGTATAACCATTGTTCCAAAAGGCTCATAGTGTCAATTCGACTATTTATACAGGAGTAATAAGAGGCACGATAATATGAGAAAGTGGTATTGATAATAGGTATAAAACGTAATATTTCTAACCTCGTATTTAAATGTCTGAGATTTCAATAGGTTAAAGTTAACTATTAAGCGTCTTCAGGACTACTTCAGCATGCTTTGACATCTGAATAATGGTGAAATAGAATTTTGATGAATTGTGTATCAGGATTATCTCTTATCATTGAAAAAGATAGATGTTATTTGAATCATTGTTAACTGTCTGAATAAGTCTTTTCGTACATATAGATTTCTCTTTTGATAAATCAGGTGAGTTATTTGTTTCAGAGACTGTCAGTTTGCACATGGTGCTAGTTATCATTGTTTTAGATTGAAATCTAAAATTTATATGGTAATTCTGGGAGAAACTACAGTAAGCTATGAGTACGGGGTTGTTTTGAAAATTCTTGAAATATTTGTTTACTTTTATGTTTTAAAGTTTGAAAGTAACTAAGAAAAATTGTTGCTATTTGACAAATTATCAGGCGAGTATAAAAGTGATATTGTATGAGGTATTGTATGTGGTAGTCTAACTCCGTTGTTCAGGATCGAGCTTTGTAAATAATTGATTCATGAGATTAATATCATCAGCGAAATAAAGCAGAAAATGAAAGAAATTCAGTACAGTTATAAACAATTTTGGTTTAATATGATGTAGAGTGGAAGACAGATTAAAATCTTAGTCGTGAGATTTAATAGATATGAAATGGGTAGCCCTGCATGAATTTGAAATATACTATGTCGAAACAAATCTTTAATCTACTTTTCGGTAAGATTTTCGGGGACAAAAATCCCTAAGGGGGGAAAGTTGTAACAGCCTAGTTTAGACCCTAGTAAGAACAGTGGTTTCGGGACCACGAATCCGAGTAAATATATATATTATATTATTTTCCGTGTTTAAAGTATGTGTGTGACAGCCCTAATGTGACCCTAGTCGGGAAGTGGTTTCGGGGCCACAAAACCGAGTCATAAAAATAATTAGCTATCATATTTGATGCTTATTATATGTATATATGCATGTGTGAAAATTTCATATTTGAATTTTGTTTAATTGTAGGTGAATTTTAGTAAATAGGACTTATGTGAGAAAATTTTGAAATGTGATAGATCAAAACATAAGGATCTATAGTGCATGTAAGAAAAAGGGGGACTTGCATGTCAATTTCCCCCCCTAATTAGTAGTGGCCGGCCATGAGAAGTATGGTGGACCAAGTGTGATGGGCAAAAACATGTCATAAACATGTTAAGTTAGTGTTTCATGGGAGGTATGATAAAATAAGGAGCATGGGAATAAAATAATGAAAGGGAATATGATGAAAACAAAGGAAAAAAAAAGTGTGTGGTTGTTCCCCCATTTTGCCGAAACTAGAAAAAAAAAAAGAAAGGCTTCATCCTTTGGTTCTTCTTGGCTGGTTTGAAAGGAGGAAGAAGAGAGGTTTCGGTCACCTTGAGCTTAATGGGAGGTTAGTATGTTGTGTTAAATTCTTAAGTTTTAAACTTGTTTCTAGTTAATTAGCTAATTTCTTACACAAACCATGGCAAAATTTCGAAATCTCGGTGATGGCTTGAGCATTCGGTTTTGGTTGTTGAAAGGAATGAGTTGGAGGTTGGATCATGTTAAGATTCGGCCTTGTACATAAACATTAAGAGTTTGATGTTTTTATGATTTTTGGAAGGTAAATAAGGTTATACACAAGATAAATACTAAGATTTTGGTTGACTTGTTTTTAGTAAGGTTCGGCCAAGGACCTTATGTGCAAGTTTATTCGGTTTAAGTAGAGAAAACGTGACGGGTAGATATGAAGTAATGTGTATATTGGTTCGGCTGCTAAGCAAGGAAATAATTGTTAGTAACATAGTATCTATGCACTTATGTATATATATGTATGTACAAATAACCTATTTAGCTATGGATATCTAAGATGTTAAATAATGAAATTCTTGATGACTTGGGTTAAATAGCATTCGGCCAAGGACTATATGGGCTTGCTAATTCGGTTTAGGTGAAGAAACTATGATAGAGAAATATGACTAAATTGTGGACTTTGACAATTTAAATGATGCATTTGACTTGTGTACCGACCTAGGACGATATGTGTTTCTACATGAAGTTAGATGGTGTTGATGAAATTCGGTAATGCATAATGTTTAAATAGTATTGAGCAAGGTCATTGTACTTAAATTGTATGACATACATGTATTGAATGGAATTGCCCAGGTGAAAAATAATTAAATGAATTTATTTGTTTAAATTAAGCTCAAGAGCAAAGGGGATCTAAATCCGATAAAGGGAAGGAAAAAGTGGTTGAATAGCCATCGAAATCGTTCGACAACATCCGAGGTAAGTTTTCGAGTAACGAGACTTAGTTTACGATTTGATTAAGTTATGACGTATGAGCGTAACAAATATACGATGATATGATGATTCTACTTGAATTTTATGTTGAGTTAATTTGTCTATACGTGTGACGGGTAGCCGTATGTGCATAGAGATCGTGTCATAAAGCAAACTAAACCATGCTGTTTGTATGTGGCTAGTGAGCCGAAAATGGGATTGCTTAATACGTGATTTGTGTTTGAACTCTAATTATGAAAATGGAATATAAATGTGTCATGATTTGTTGATATGTGCATGAATGTTTGGATGATAACCGGGCTAAGTCCCGAAGGCATTTGCGCTAGTGACTAGTTCCAGGCTAAGTCCCGAAGGCATTTGTGCGAGTTATTATATCCGGGCTAAGTCCCGAAGGCATTCATGCGAGTTACTATATTCGGGCTAAGTCCCGAAGGCATTCGTGCGAGTTACTATATCCGGGCTATGTCCCGAAGGCATTCGAGCGAGTAGCTATATCTAGTTAAATCCCGAAGGTACTTGGTTTGGGAATGAGCGACCTTCCTGTAATAGTTTCAATTAATACGCTCGTAAAATCCCAGCGATGAGGTATGTTTCGTATGTGCTTTGAATTAGTTGATCCCTTACAAATAAGTATTCGCTCAATCGATAAATGAGCTACTGGCCTTTGGCTATGTTGATCTTTTGTGTATGAATATAATGGTTGGTAATGTGAAGTAAGTATGATATTGAGAATTTGTGCATGTCAAATTATCCATTTAGCCATATGAATGCTACATTTTAGTTGTGTCAAATTTTATGGCTCAAAACTTACTAAGCATTAAATGCTTACTCCGCTTCTGTAAATCTCTGTTTTATAGATTTTGGTTCTTCAGCTATCGGACTCGGGATTTTTGAAGTCGAAGTCGCCCACACTATCAAAGCTCCTTTTGGTACACTTTTGGTTGAACTTTGAAATGGCATGTATATATTTGGATAGCCATGCGAAAATGGCTTATATATATTTTGAGCATAATGTTATAATCATCTTGAATGTATATGTTCATTAAGAGGCATGGAAATGTTTGGCAACGATTAGCCATTAGAATGGTTCATCATGATTATATTTTGGGCTATATATGCTAAACGGCTAGTTGAATCATGGAAACTATGAAATAGGTAAAGTCTACCTTAAAGGCAGATGCTGACAGCAGCAGTGATGTAGATTTGAAAAATAACTAAAAATAGTAGGAATGGCATTAAATAGTTAATAAATTATGTAATCGAACCTTGATGAATCTACTTCCATATGGAAGAAACGAAACGGTCATATGAGTTGTATTTTAAGAGATATTTAAGTTTTCGTGGGACTGGGCCAGAGCAATTTCTGGATCCCCTGATCTGACTTTGGAAATTCATTATAAATTAACCAGAGATAATTAGAAGTCATACCATATATGTATAGATTCCATTTTGAGTCTTGTTTCATTAGAAACAAACGGAATAAGTATTGAATCCTTGTACAAGGAGTTATCTAAGTCGTATTGCAGGAAGGTCAGAGTAGTCGAACCCTGTAACAGGGGAGAATTTAACTAATAAACTGTACTAATTGGCCCAACCGAAAATTCTAGAAAAAAATTTGTAGATGGATATATGAGTCTAGTTTCAGGGAAAAATTATGAAACTGATTTTCGAGTTGTGGAACTCAAGATATGATTTTTAAGGTGAAAGTGACCTAGTTAGCCAGTTGTCTGGAAATTTTTAAAATGGACTGTGAAAATAAGAGAATTAAGGCTGTTAACCCCTCGTGTCTGACCCCGGCGACGGTCTCGGGTATGGGGTGTTACAATTTTATTGCTATCAGAGCTACGATTTAGTCGATTCTAGGACTACCGTAATACGTTTGGGTCTACCGTAATAAGTGATTATTTGATAGTGTGGTGATTTCTGACAATTGAAAATGTGTTTATTATAGTAATGGATCCCGATCACGACCGAGCGGTAGCTGGTGATCTTGAGAGTGTAGCGCCTGCTCCCGCACAAGGGACAGCTCCGGCGGACTCTCAACCTATTGCTAGTAATCCGAATGATGAAGCTAGACAAGCTTTCTATAGCGTGATGAATGATTGGTTCAACCAATACATTCGAACTAATACGGCTATTCCACAACCTCCATTCCTGACTAATGCCACCCCCGCACCTACAATACCTCCGGTAACTGACCAAATAAGGTCAAATAAGCCCCCAGTTGACAGAATCCAAAAACACGAGGCTACTGAATTTAAAGCCACGGACAGCGATGATGCCGAGCAAGTGGAATTTTGGTTGGAAAACACTATCCGGGTACTAGATGAACTATCTTGCACACTCGATGAGTGCCTAAAGTGTACTATCTCCTTGCTACGTGATTCTGCCTACTATTGGTGGAATACGTTGACTTCTGTTGTGCCCAGAGAGCAAGTAACTTGGGAGTTTTTCCAAACCGAGTTTCGGAAAAAGTATATTAGTCAGAGATTCATGGATCAAAAACGGAAGGAATTTCTTGAACTTAAACAAGGTTCCATGTCGGTTACCGACTATGAACGAAAATTTGTAAGGCTTAGCCGGTACGCGCGAGAATGCATTTCTTCTGAAGCCGTGATGTGTAAACGTTTCGAGGATGGGCTGAATGATGATATAAAGCTGTATGTTGGCATTTTGGAAATCCGAGAATTTGTGGCACTTGTCGAGCGAGCTTGCAAAGCCGAGGAGCTCAGTATGGAGAAAAGAAAAGCTGAGGCGGGAGCAAGGGAGTTTCGTAAGAGGTCTTCGAGGAAGCCCTTCCCACAGTCATCGAAGAAATTTAGAGATGGCTTAGGCCGGTCTAGAGACACTTCGGGCTTTTCTAGACGAGATCGCGATCGACCCCCTGCGAGTGCACGAGTCACTTCGGTCGCCAGTGTGGGAAATGATCGTCGAGATAGAACGGAGTGTCAGTATTGTGGTAAATGGCATTCGGGGAGTTGTAGATTCCATGACCGCTCCTGTTACAAGTGCGGATCAGTTGACCACTTCATTAAAGATTGCTCGAGGTTGTCTGAACAGAATGTAAATCAGAGTGGGAAACCGGGTGCTACCACTGCTCGAGGTAGACCATCTAGAAATACGGGCAATGCTAGTGGTGGTCAGAGAGGATCTAGGGATGCTACGACCAGATCTGAGGCTCGTGCTCCTGCTAGGGCTTATGCTATACGCGCACGCGAGGATGCTTCCTCGCCAGACGTTATTACCGGTACTTTTACTCTCTTTGATACTAATGTGATTGCTTTGATTGACCCCGTTCTACTCATTCTTATATATGTGAAACCTTAGCATCCAGTAAGACTTTACCTATTGAGTCTACTGAGTTCATAATTCGGGTGTCAAATCCCTTGGGTCGTTACGTGCTTGTCAACAAAGTGTGTAAGAAATGTCCCCTAGTAATTCGAGGTTCCTGTTTTCCGGCGGACTTGATGCTTTTGCCGTTTGATGAATTTGATGTTATCCTCGGTTTAGATTGGTTGGCCGTGCATGATGCGGTTGTGAATTGCAAAAGCAAGACTATTGAATTGAGGTGCGCAAATAACGAGATAATCCGAGTTGAGTTTACGGACTTAAAGGGGTTGCCAGCGGTAATATCATCAATGTTGGCTTAGAAATATGTAAGAAAAGGGTGCGAAGCATACCTTGCGTATGTACTTGATGACAAAGAGTTAGAAAGGAAACCCGAATCTGTGCCGGTGGTTTGTGAATACCCGGATGTTTTTCCCGAAGAATTACCGGGTTTACCACCTGTTCGGGAGGTAGAGTTTGGTATTGAGCTTGTACCTGGGACTAAACCAATTTCGATAGCTCCGTATCGTATGGGACCAACCGAGTTAAAAGAGTTGAAAGCTCAGTTGCAAGAGTTGACGGATAGAGGTTTCGCTCGACCAAGTTTCTCACCTTGGGGTGCACTAGTATTGTTTGTGAAAAAGAAGGACAGAACCATGAGGTTGTGCATTGACTATCGTCAGCTGAATAAAGTGACGATAAAGAATAAATATCCGTTACCGCTTATTGATGATTTGTTTGATCAACTAAAGGGAGCCTCAGTGTTTTCAAAGATAGATTTGAGATCGAGTTATTACCAGTTGCGAATTCGAGATTCGGATATACCCAAAACTGCTTTCAGAACGAGATACAGCCACTACGAGTTCTTAGTGATGCCGTTTGGGCTCACTAATGCCCCTGCGGTATTTATGGATTTGATGAATCGGATCTTCAGACAGTATTTGGACCGGTTCGTGGTTGTGTTTATTGATGACATCTTGGTCTATTCAAGAGATGAGACCGAACATGCTGAGCACCTGAGATTAGTGTTGCAAATTTTACGGGATAAGCAATTATATGCTAAGTTCAGTAAGTGTGAATTCTGGTTAAGAGAGGTTAGCTTCTTGGGCCATGTGGTATCTGTATCGGGTATTCAAGTTGATCCGAGCAAAATTTCAGCCATACTTAGCTGGAAGCCTCCGAGAAATATTACTGAGGTTCTGAGCTTTTTGGGACTTGCCGGTTACTACCGACGGTTTGTGAAAGGTTTCTCGATGATAGCCACACCGATGACGAAACTACTTTAGAAGGATGTTAAGTTTGAATGGACAGAAAAGTGTCAGAAAAGTTTCAAACAATTGAAAACTCACTTAACGGAAGCTCCAGTACTAGTGCAGCCCGAATCAGGCAAGGAGTTCGTCATTTATAGTGATGCATCCCTACTTGGGTTGGGTTGCGTATTGATGCAAGAAGGTCGAGTTGTGGCCTATGCGTCGAGACAATCAAAGCCACATAAGAAAAATTATCCGACCCATGATCTCGAACTAGCTGCCATCGTATTCGCTTTGAAAATATGGCGACACTACTTATTTGGTGAGAAGTGCCATGTATTTTCGGATCACAAAAGTCTCAAATATTTGATGACTCAAAGAGACTTAAATCTGCGACAAAGACGTTGGCTCGAGTTGTTGAAAGATTATGAGCTTGTCATTGACTATCACCCGGGAAAGGCTAATGTGGTTGCGGATGCCTTAAGTCGTAAATCACTGTTTGCTTTACGAGCGATGAATGTACACTTGTTTGTTCTATCCGACAATGTGCTAGTGGAGGAATTAAAGGCCAAACCATTATTGATTCATCAAATTCGTGAAGCTCAGAAAGTCGATGATGAATTGGTTGCAAAACGGGCTGAATGTGTTCCGATTATGGAATCAAAGTTTCAAATTGATGATGACGATTGTTTGAGGTTCAGAAGTCGTTTGTGTGTTCTAAGAAATTCAGAACTCATTTCGATGATTCTGAACGAAGCTCATTGTAGCCGAATGTCAATTCACCCGGGGAGTACGAAAATGTACAACGATCTGAGACGTCAGTTTTGGTGGCATGGTATGAAACGAGACATTTTCGATTTTGTTTCAAAGTGTTTAATATGTCAGCAAGTAAAGGCGGAACATCAAGTGCCTACGGGTTTACTTCAGCCGATCATGATACCTGAATGGAAATGGGATCGAGTCACGATGGATTTTGTGTCTGGGTTGCCACTGTCGATAAGTAAGAAAGATGCGATTTGGGTTGTTGTTGATAGACTGACTAAGTCGGCTCACTTTATCCCTGTACGCATGGATTTTTCATTGGATAAACTAGCTGAATTGTATGTTTCTCAGATTGTGAGATTACACGGGGTACCTGTTTCTATCGTGTCGGATAGAGATCCGAGATTCACCTCGCGATTTTGGAAGAAATTGCAAGAAGCTTTGGGTACCAAGTTGCAGTTTAGCACCGCTTTTCATCCCCAAACCGATGGTCAATCTGAGTGGATAATTCAGATACTCGAGGATATGATGAGATGCTACATCCTTGAGTTTAGTGGTTCATGGGAACGGTACTTACCTTTGATTGAATTCGCTTACAACAATAGTTTTCAATCAAGTATTAAGATGGCACCTTACGAGGCTTTGTACGGGCGTAAATGCCGCACACCATTGCTTTGGACCGAGCTCGGTGAAAGTAAAATTTTCGGAGTGGATTTGATTAAAGATGCCGAACAGAAAGTAAAAATAGTTCGTGAGAGTCTGAAGGCAGCATCAGATCGTCAGAAGTCGTACGCGGATTTAAAACGAAGAGATATTGAGTATCAGGTGGGAGACAAAGTGTTTCTTAAGGTATCAGCTCGGAAAAGATACTTAGATTTGGCCGTAAGGGCAAATTGAGTCCGAGATTCATTGGGTCATATGAGATCTCCGAACGAGTTGGCCCAGTTGCATATAGGTTGGTTTTTACCCCCTGAACTCGAAAGGATCCACAACGTTTTTCATGTTTCGATGCTTCGACGTTACAGATCCGATCCTACGCACGTAATAAACCCCTCCGAGGTCAAAATTGAAGCCGATATGAGTTATGAAGAAGAACCGATTCGTATCCTAGCTCGAGAAGTGAAAGAGTTGCGAAACAAAAGGGTTCCGTTAGTGAAAGTGTTATGGCTCAAACACGGGATCGAAGAAGCTACTTAGGAAAACGAGAATGCCATGAAAGAACGATACCCAAACCTATTTACCGGTAAGATTTTCGGGGACGAAAATTTCTTAAGTGGGGGAGAGTTGTGACAGCCCTAATGTGACCCTAGTCGGGAAGTGGTTTCGGGGCCACAAAACCGAGTCATAAAAATAATTAGCTGTCATATTTGATGCTTATTATATGTATATATGCATGTGTAAAAATTTCATATTTGAATTTTGTTTAATTGTAGGTGAATTTTAGTAAATAGGACTTATGTGAGAAAATTTTGAAATGTGATAGATCAAAACATAAGGATCTATTAGTGCATGTAAGAAAAAGGGGGGACTTGCATGTCAATTCCCCCCTAATTAGTAGTGGCCGGCCATGACAAGTATGGTGGACCAAGTGTGATGGGCAAAAACATGTCATAAACATGTTAAGTTAGTGTTTCATGGGAGGTATGATAAAATAAGGAGCATGGGAATAAAATAATGAAAGGGAATATGATGAAAACAAAGAAAAAAAAAGTGTGTGGTTGTTCCCCCATTTTGCCGAAACTAGAAAAAAAAAAAGAAAGGCTTCATCCTTTGGTTCTTCTTGGCCGGTTTGAAAGGAGGAAGAAGAGAGGTTCCGGTCACCTTGAGCTTAAGGGGAGGTTAGTATGTTGTGTTAAATTCTTAAGTTTTAAACTTGTTTCTAGTTAATTACCTAATTTCTTACACAAACCATGGCAAAATTTCGAAATCTCGGTGATGGCTTGAGCATTTGGTTTTGGTTGTTGAAAGGAATGAGCTGGAGGTTGGATCATGTTAAGATTCGGCCTTGTACATAAACATTAAGAGTTTGATGTTTTTGTGATTTTTGGAAGGTAAATAAGGTTATACACAAGATAAATACTAAGATTTTGGTTGACTTGTTTTTAGTAAGGTTCGGCCAGGGACCTTATGTGCAAGTTTATTCGGTTTAAGTAGAGAAAACGTGACGGGTAGATATGAAGTAATGTGTATATTGGTTCGGCTGCTAAGCAAGGAAATAATTGTTAGTAACATAGTATCTATGCACTTATGTATATATATGTATGTACAAATAACCTATTTAGCTATGGATATCTAAGGTGTTAAATAATGAAATTCTTGATGACTTGGGTTAAATAGCATTCGGCCAAGGACTATATGGGCTTGCTAATTCGGTTTAGGTGAAGAAACTATGATAGAGAAATATGACTAAATTGTGGACTTTGACAATTTAAATGATGCATTTGACTTGTGTACCGACCTAGGACGATATGTGTTTCTACATGAAGTTAGATGGTGTTGATGAAATTCGGTAATGCATGATGTTTAAATAGTATTGAGCAAGGTCATTGTACTTAAATTGTATGACATACATGTATTGAATGGAATTGCCCAAGTGAAAAATAATTAAATGAATTTATTTGTTTAAATTAAGCTCAAGAGCAAAGGGGATCTAAATCCGATAAAGGGAAGGAAAAAGTGGTCAAATAGCCATCGAAATCGTTCGACAACATCCGAGGTAAGTTTTCGAGTAACGAGACTTAGTTTACGATTTGATTAAGTCATGACGTATGAGCGTAACAAATATACGGTGATATGATGATTCTACTTGAATTTTATGTTGAGTTAATTTGTCTATACGTGTGACGGGTAGCCGTATGTGCATAGAGATCGTGTCATAAAGCAAACTAAACCATGCTGTTTGTATGTGGCTAGTGAGCCGAAAATGGGATTGCTTAATACGTGACTTGTGTTTGAACTCTGATTATGAAAATGGAATATAAATGTGTCATGATTTGTTGATATGTGCATGAATGTTTGGATGATAACCGGGCTAAGTCCCGAAGGCATTTGCGCTAGTGACTAGTTCCGGGCTAAGTCCCGAAGGCATTTGTGCGAGTTACTATATCCGGGCTAAGTCCCGAAGGCATTCGTGCGAGTTACTATATTCGGGCTATGTCCCGAAGGCATTCGAGCGAGTAGCTATATCCGGTTAAATCCCGAAGGTACTTGGCTTGGGAATGAGCGACCTTGCTGTAATAGTTTCAATTAATACGCTCGTAAAATCCCAACATGAGGTATGTTTCGTATGTGCTTTGAATTAGTTGATCCCTTACAAATAAGTATTCGCTCAATCGATAAATGAGCTACCGGCCTCTGGCTATGTTGATCTTTTGTGTATGAATATAAGGGTTGGTAATGTGAAGTAAGTATGATATTGAGAATTTGTGCATGTCAAATTATCCATTTAGCCATATGAATGCTACATTTTAGTTGTGTCAAATTTTATGGCTCAAAACTTACTAAGCATTAAATGCTTACTCCGCTTCTGTAAATCTCTGTTTTATAGATTTTGGTTCTTCAGCTATCGGACTCGGGATTTTTGAAGTCGAAGTCGCCCACACTATCAAAGCTCCTTTTGGTACACTTTTGGTTGAACTTTGAAATGGCATGTATAGGACACCCCTTTTTTTGTTATTAGTCAAGTACTTTGGTGTTGTATATATTTGGATAGCCATGCGAAAATGGCTTATATATATTTTGAGCATAATGTTATAATCATCTTGAATGTATATGTTCATTAAGAGGCATGGAAATGTTTGGCAACGATTAGCCATTAGAATGGTTCATCATGATTATATTTTGGGCTATATATGCTAAAGGGCTAGTTGAATCATGGAAACTATGAAATAGGTAAAGTCTACCTTAAAGGCAGATGCTGACAGCAGCAGTGATGTAGATTTGAAAAATCACTAAAAATAGTAGGAATGGAATTAAATAGTGAATAAATTATTTAATCGAACCTTGATGAATCTAATTCCATATGGAAGAAACGAAACGGTCATATGAGTTGTATTTTAAGAGATATTTAAGTTTTCGTGGGACTGGGCCAGAGCGATTTCTGGATCCCCTGATCTGACTTTGGAAATTCATTATAAGTTAACCAGAGATAATTAGAAGTCATACCATATATTTATAGATTCCTTGTTGAGTCTAGTTTCATTAGAAACAAACGGCATAAGTATTGAAGCCCTGTATAAGGAGTTTTCTAAGTCGCATTGCAGGAAGGTCAGATTTGTCGAACCCTGTAACAGGGAAGACTTTAACTAATAAAATGTACTAATTGGCCTGACCGAAAATTCTAGAAAAAAATTTGTAGATGGATATATGAGTCTAGTTTCAGGGAAAAATTACGAAACTGATTTTCGAGTTGTGGAACTCAAGATATGATTTTTAAGGTGACAGTGACGCAGTTAGCCAGCTGTCTGGAAATTTTTAAAATGGACTGTGAAAATAAGTGAATTAAGGCTGTTAACCCCTCGTGTCTGACCCCGGCGACGGTCTCGGGTACAGGGTGTTACAATGTGAATTGATATGTGTGAAATTTTCGTACGAAAATTTTATTGTTGTGTGCTTGATTTAATAAAAAGGACTTAATCGCATAAATTAAAAACTTGATAGTTTAAAGCATGAGGGCCAAATTGTTAGTGGCTTTCTAAGTTGGGACATTTATGTTGTAAATATTCCATTAATAAGTAAGTGGGACGGCATAAAATATAAGTTACATGGTTTTTCTATTATATTAGTAAAGATATATAATTAAATTAAATATTATATAATATATGTTATATTATAATATAAACATAAAATAAACAAAGCCATATTTGAGTGTTCATATGTTCTTGGTAGCCGAAACTAAACAAAATAAAAAGAAAAGAAAGCAAGCTAGGCTTCAGTCAATATTCAAGCCCATACAAGGTTCGTTTTTGTTCGATTTTTGATAATTTTTACGTTTTTGAGATCGTTGCTTCGAGTACTACAAAGCCCATGCTTGAATTTTTTATTTTGATGAATATTTTGATTTGTGCCATTGTTGATAGCTTGTGATTTTTGTGGTTTAATGATGAAAAATGAAAAATATGTTTTAGCTTAACATATTTTGTTTTGGAATTTTTGATAATTTTGAGTAATTAGGACTTAATTGCAAAAATAATAAATTGAGGGACTAAAATGTGAAATTAATGAAATATATGGACTCGTATAGTAATGGGTAAGATTCGGCTAAACATGGGTAATTGGAAATTTTGAGTAATTTGTGTTATTTTGAAATAGGGATTAAATTGTAAAAATGTGAAATGTTATGGGATAAAATGCAAAATTTCCAAATTATGTGTCTTTAGATAAAATTTAATGAAATGTTGAATAAGTGAGTTAATTTTGATATTAATTAGATTGGAAAAAGTGGAATTCGGATTTGGATCGAGGGAAAATCAAAGTGGTCGATTAGTCGTCTCGTTCCGATTATCGTTGTCTGAGGTAAGTCCTTAAGTAATTAAATTTGATTTGTTGCGTGCTTAAGATTATATAATATGATATGTAATTATTTGACCTTTACAAGTTCGATTTGCAATAAGTGTATTGAATTTAGGCTATAAAGCCGAATATGAAATGAATGATTTATGTATATAATGTGGCCGAATGACTATTAAGTGATGATGTGAAAGTGTGTAATATGTGTGTACAATTTTATTGTACTTGTTTGTATTAAGTCGAATGTGAATTGAATGGTATATATGTGGTGACCGAATAGCTATTATGAAACAAAGTCAAAGAATGGGATATTGGTATAATAGAAGAATTGTGACTATTTGTGTGTGAAATAATTTGTGAATATGGCATATAGCCGAATGGTTATTAAAAGTGAAACTGGGATAGTGAAAAGATTTTGTGTTCCTTGTGTATGATTATTGAACCGAAAGTTAAAGGGAAGGTGTACATTTTGTGCTTATATTCGAATGAAGCAATTGAATTGCTAATGTGATACGGTATGTGAAATGTGTTAACATGTGAATAAATATGCAAGACACTGGAAATGTATCCGGGCTAAAGTCCCGCAGGCTTCGTGCTGGAAATGTGTCCGGGCTAAAGACCCGCAGGCTTCGTGCTGGTGCTGGTAATATAATTTCGGGTTTTATACCTAGCAGGCCAAGTGCCGATGAATTTGATAAAAGTATACAACTACAAGATCCTACACTAAGTTGACAAATTGAAAGTGCATTACATATTAAGTTGGCCAGGTACGTATCAAGTACTCGTATGCGATTTGATTTGAATTAAATTATAAATATATAAAGTGATGCATCTGTGAATAAGTGTTATGACTATAAATGTGATCGTGATATGTTCGATAAATGTGTGAAGTTATGTGAAGTGATTCTATGTTTATATTCAAATATAAACACTTGGTCATTGTGGAAAGGTTTGTGGAAGTATATGATTTATTTTTAGGTGATTACGATCATGAAAAATTAAATGTGAATATGATATTGTATTTTATTCGTTTCAATTGAACTAAAGCTGTTAGTGAAGCATTTTAATGCCTATGTTATATGAGTTCGAACTTGAATGACATGATATACATGTTTAGATAATTTGAATGCAAGGAATGTATGAAAGAGCAAATTTGTAATAAATCTGCTTGGGACAGCAACAGTAGCTTAATTTTGGAAAATCACCATAAATTGTCGAAATTGAATTAGAATCTGAATAAATTATGTAATTAAAGCTTAATGAGTCTAGTTTCTTATAAAAAAACCTTGTAAGCAAAAGAATTGTAGATAATGAGATATTTGAAGTGGCGTGAGATAGAGTCAAAATGACTTTGAAATCCCCTGTTCTGTTTTTAGAAAATCATTGTAAATTGTACAATGATGATTATAAGATAAAATTTATATACTTAGACTCCTTAATGAGTCTAGTTTCAAATGAAATAAATGATAACATATTTCAAATTCTGTATAATGAGAAAATCGATTCGTAGTGAAGAGTGGTCAGAATAGTCAAACAGTGAAACAGGGGAAACTTCAATAAAAATCTGGTATTGATTGGTCAAACCAAAAATTCTGAAAATTTGATGGATGGAAGATATATGAGTCTATTTTTGAGGAAAATTAACGGCACTTGAATTGGAGTTTCTGAGCTCCAGTTATAAATAATTTAGTGACTGTTGCTCAGGAAGACAGCTTGTAGTGAATTTGTGATTTTGTTGCAAACATGATTAAAACTAGTTAATGAGATGCTTTTCGGGTTCTTATGATCTTATTTGTGATTTCAATATTTGGTTTTAATTGAGTTCAGATTCAAGTGAGGTGAATTTGCTAAATATGCATTATGTTCATGGATACTTGGCCAAAATGGCAATTATCTAGGAATGATTTCTTGAAAATTTGAAGTAATCGATCTATAAGTAAATTAATTGTTTGCATTGCTTAAAACTTACTAAGCATTGAAGCTTACTCCGTGTTCTCTTTTCTACATCTTATAGGTTTATACTTTAGCTCGAGTTGAAAGAGCCGGAGATATCATCACACTATCGAGTCATTAGGTGAGTTGAGAAGATTGTATATCATCATGGTTTAAGGCATGTATAGGATAGGATATAGGTAGAATGATATTTCGACTTTGTATACATTATAGCCATGCGAAGATGGCTTGCTCATTTTGTTTAGGGAAGCCTTATAATTGAACTAAAGTGTTGAAATTTTTTATTATAACTTGATAGTAGTTAATTTGTTATTAGATATTCGGTTATGTTTTGATAGTGAGTCATTTTAGAAATTTTATAAGAGCTCTTATGGAAAATCAATGAGACAGGTTTGCATTGTTGATAATTTATGTCTGGTAAGTATCTTTGAACTTATAGAAGTTTTGTTCATTCAAGTAATACCTCATAACCTTATTCCGACAACGGATACGGGTTAGGAGTGTTACAGCTTAGCTCATTTTAGCTCAAACCCAGTTTTAGACTTTAATGCATTAAATAAAATCTGAACATAATTATTTAAGCATCAAATTTGACTTATATTAATATTTGTTTTAATATGTCATAGTTATTACATATTTTAATTATGTTCACATTTTAGCCGATTTAATGCATGACATTAATATGTTCACATGATGTCTCATAATTTGATTTTTTTTAGATACAATGATCAAGGACGGCACAATGTATGGACGAAGAAACATCTCTTTTGGGCATTCCACACTCATGAATGAAGAAGTATTAAATACTGGTGCATGTATGACTAGATGCAAGGTTTCTACAAATTCATGCATGTATGGACATTAAAGGCTAGTCCATGAATGGATCAAATGCATGGGATGATAGAATGCATGAATGGCTTAAGTGCATAGCTCCTTGAACATGTTCACACTTTGAATTGACCTATAAGCTACTACACATGCATGGATGGGTTCAAGAACGTCCAAAGGAAGGAATTAACTCAATAATTCAACACATTGATTGAATTAAGTGCATGCAAAAAGGGGAGAACGAATTTACTAGGTTCATGCTGCCATTTATGAATTAAAGTGTTTTATTATGAAGATACATGTTCCATACAAGTGCATGAAAGTCCCAAGGAGATGAATGCAACCTTTGGTGCACACACAAGTCACTTGAAGCCTTTCTTTATGACTAAGCATTTATGCACACACTTAGGGGGAAGAAAGTGTCCATTCAACTAGTGCATGAATCTGCAATATATTAGTGTGAACGTTTTTATTATTGTGTGAACACCTAGATGCCGAATTTGAATGGTCATCTATGTGCCTATAAATATTTGTTTTCTTTCATTTGTATAGGGGTTTTTTTGAACTTTGTTTTATTGTTTCTTTGTTAATGAAACTATTTGGACAGGATCTTTCTCCCATATTTCGTTGAAGACTTGTTGGCCTATCTAGTTCTTAGTTGGTGGCAACCTTGTTCTTGTTTTGAACTTATCACTCAACCGAGTGTGGCGTTCACCCTTATACCGAGGTTCCTACTTTGCTAAGTAGTGGGTCGAGGTTTATCACTTTCATCCTCCACCTTGAAAGCCTATAAGCATTTGGGTCGATATTTTCTAATATTGGTTCGTGCTTGCTTTTAAGAACCCTTTCTTCCATATCCATCATTAAACCATTATACATAGCTTCCGTCCTATTTTCCTATCAACTTCATTCCAAAAGCGAATTGAACGATACTTTCTCGTAGACGATCGGGCAACTCAGCATACGACTCGACTCTCCCCGAGGTAGTTCGTATCATTTGGTATCAGAGCTACCTAAAACGAGAAGCTTAGACGTTCGAAGCGGAGCATTCCCGAGGTAGATTAAAAAATATATATATAGATATATATAAAAAAAACTACTTCGTGAGATTCGAGCATTCTGTTGTAATTATCATTTTAAGTAGTTATAAAAAAAAGTATATAAAAAAATTTGAAAAAAAAAGGTGTTTTATGCAATTCGATTGTTGTTCAAATGTCAGAGCCCTTGATTTGATATTGTTCCCGATCCATCTTCTGTTCTAACCTCATACACGGCACACTTTTTTTACCCAATTCCCTATTCTTTCAGCCAACCCTAAACCTATACGCATCTCCCTTGTTACCCTATTGAAACCGACCCCTAAGCCTACGATAAGGCCTTGGCAAGTCCGACTACGAAGTTGCGAGCGAAAAGATTGAGAGGTAAAAGGCACGAGCGAGTGAGATCATTCGAGTGGAGGTAAAAGCCAAACGAGTGTAAACACGAGCGGGAGTGACACCTTTTCCTTCTTCTTTCCGAGCGAAATTGTGAGGTTTGTGGTGAGGTACTTAATTTTTTTTATTTTGTTTTGTGATCTACCATTTTCTTTTCAGCAACAAAAATCATGTCACGCGAAGAGTTCACTGAATCGGAATACCAATACTTGGTACAAGAAATGCAAAGAATGGTGAAGTACAAATTCAAAAGTTGCATGAGAGATTAGATCCATTGGAACAAAGAGATCTGCGAGAATGAGTTTCATCAAGGCGAAACATAGAGTCGAGAACCCCACGAAGATATACACCCAATTATTACTTGAGAAAAGAGTCCCATTGTGATTCCTATTCGACATCGACTTCAAGACCAAGCGATTACTATCGAGATTCTTTTTCGTCAAGGAATTCGAGAAGTCAAGAAGCCGACTATGATTTTTACTCTGTTCGAGAAGACGTCCAAAATGAAATTCGAAGAGATAGATATACCTCTTCCCGAACTTTAAAAAAATCATTCAAGGAGTGTTCTACACGAAGTTTTTCACATGCAAATAGTTCTTGGCCTTTCGAACATGATCTCTATTCTCATGACTCTTTTGTACATTCCTGTAAAGAGAAAATAAAGAAAATAAAATAAAAATAAAAAGAAGAAAAAGAAAACAAAATAAAAAGAAAAGAGAGGCAAGAGGCAAGAGGCAAGTAAGAGAGAAAATGAGCGAATCTTGAGAGAACTTGAAAAAGCCTTTGAAAAGCAAAAAGAAAATGAAAAAGAAAATGAGATTGAAAAAGAGAACGAAAAGAAATTTGAGAGTGAAAAAGAAGTTGAAAAAGAAATTGAAAAAGAGATTAAAGAGAAAGAAATTGAAACAAAAGAAACGAGTGATTCAAAAGAAAAAGAATCGAGTGAGAAAACAAGTGAGCAAGTGAGGATTATTTCTATTAACCCACCTGTTCGATCTTCTTGTGAGTTAACTTTTCAGGTTCCTAGAAGTTTGTGCGACCAATTCCATCTACATTACCTTCCAAACGAGAGGTGTTTTAGGTTGTTCGAAAAAGGTAAGTTCACGAATGACAGCCACCCACTTGCAATTGAAGGTAAGAAAGGTAAGGATTCCTTATTTATTGATTCGATGCCATCTGAATACAAAGTTGCTCATATAGATTTTTATGGCCTTATTTTTGAAAATCTTCCATCTTTTGATTTGGTTAATTACTGTTCACATATTAATGTTAACGATGTTGTTTCAAAAGATGTCATGAAGATTCCGTCTTATGACATGTTTTATAACGACAATTCTGTTGATTCTATTGGATTGGTTCAACCTGTGTAAATTGTGAATGTGTGTGATAGTAGTTTTTCACGTTTTGATTTATTTGATTATAAAAATTCTTTGAATTCATCTTTCTGTTTAAACGTGCCTATTCAAATGATTTGTGATGGATTTGAATTTTTGAAAGGTCGCATGATCACAACTTCTTTGTTCAATATATGCGTTAAAAGATTTTTGCATGAAATAATTGATTTGTTTGACTTTTTTCTTCAAGATAAATCTCTGAAATTTTGTGCGAGATTTCCATGCTTTGATCTATCTGTTCGAGTAGAAATTACGATGCAAGATTGTTCGAGTATTTGCATGTTTAAGTTTCCTTTGATTTACTTGCATGATAACATGTTGCATCGTTTCTTTGGTGATAAAATGAATATGCTTGGTTGTGCCAATTTTTCAAGTCTAATTGAACGAGTGAAATTTGAATCATGCGATGAGTTGATTATATTTTCCTTATTTAACATGTTGCCTGTTAAATCAAATGACCAAGTTCGTGTGTTCAAGCCTGGTATTTGCTACATGAATTCATTTTATGGAAACATTAAGCACTTTGCATAATTTGCATTCAAATTATGTTTGCTTTATGTTCAAACTTTTGATAAGAAGGTGAAATTCAATGATTTGGGTTTCAATTTTGATTCGTTTACTAATCACCTTGTTTGGCCACATCTGAAATTTTCGTTCCATTTTGAGAAGGTAAGATCGACTTATGCTTTGGGACTTGAATCAAATTTCAACGATGATTTATTTTTTTCTACTCAGTCCATACCTCCTATTGAAACTAACCTTTTACATTTTTTTTGAATGTAACCCTTTAAAAAGCACAAGCTGTCATGGTGCTTCGTCACCCACCCAAGTTGATCGAGATAAAAGGTTTGTTTTACATTATCTATCCGAAGAGAGAAGATTCATCTTGTTTGAAAAAGGTAAAACCGAACATAAATTTTCTTCTCTTCAAGATCATCAAGGTAAAGTTTACGAAAATTTTCAAATACCTTTACTCTATTCGAATGTTGTTGAAAATCTTTTTGATGGTTTGATGTTTGGAAATTGTTTGTACCTTGTTGTGATTGATTGTTGTCTTTGGCCTAGTAGTGATCTGTTTGTGTTGGAAAGTGATTACACAAATCATGTTGTTAATAAGCGAAAGAGTGAGTTAGTTTCCAATTGGCCATGGTACATTTTGCGTGTACATTCCCATGAATTGTTATTTTTGAATAACCATATTGAAAAGTTTTGCCTGTGGATTAACGTATTTGAATCTTTACAAATGTTCATGACTAATTACCCCTTGATTCAGCTAAGTTCACATGTTTGTAAAGATGGCTTAACAAGACTTTTTGATAAATTTACGTATGCCTATTTTTGCACAATTAAGATTCTGGGCATATGATCAGTTGAATGCGTTTTCCTTGAATTTTGATTATCATGTGTCTCTAACTTCTTTGAGTTTCTCTTGTCCAAAAGTGGTGAGACTTTTTCAGGTTTGTGTGACATATTCCATCCCATTTGATCGAGGAAAACCATGCACGAGTCAAAGTTCTCCCATGGACAAACAGCTCAACTTGAGGACAAGTCGCCTAAAAGAGAGGGGGATGATACGAGCACGCCCCGTGAACTTTATCAAACAAGTCTATCCAGTCGAGCATTGACATGTTGGCACTCGTTTCCAACTCCACGAGCTCCGTCCAGCTCAAATCCAGCTTATTCGAGCTCAATCCAACTTGTCTGAGCTAAACCAAGCTCACTCCTAGCTTATATTCAGCTCACGAGCTAAACCTTAGCTCAACTTCAGCTTAGGAGTATAATCTCAGCTCAACTTCAGCTTAAGGGCTAAAGCTTAGCTCATTTTAGCTCAAACCCGGTTTTAGACTTTAATGCATTGAATAAAATCTGAACATAATTATTTAAGCATCAAATTTGACTTATATTAATATTTGTTTTAATATGTCATAGTTATTACATATTTTAATTATGTTTACATTTCAGCCGATTTAATGCATGACATTAATGTGTTCACATGATGTCTCATAATTTGATTTTTTTTAGATACAATGATCAAGGATGGCACAATGTATGGATAAAGAAACATCTCTTTTGGGCATTCCACACTCATGAATGAAGAAGTATTAAATGCTGGTGCATGTACAGCTAGATGCAAAGTTTCTACAAATTTATGCATGTGTCGAATGCCTGTATGGACATTAAAGGCTAGTCCATGAATGGATCAAATGCATGGGATGATAGAATGCATGAATGGCTTAAGTGCATAGCTCCTTGAACATGTTCACACTTTGAATTGACCTATAAGCTACTACACATGCATGGATGGGTTCAAGAACGTCTAAAGGAAGGAATTAACTCAATAATTCAACACATTGATTGAATTAAGTGCATGCACAAAGGGGAGAACGAATTTACTAGGTTCATGCTGCCATTTATGAATTAAAGTGTTTAATTATGAAGATACATGTTCCATACAAGTGCATGAACATCCCAAGGAGATGAATGCAACCTTTGGTGCACATACAAGTCACTTGAAGCCTTTCTTTATGACTAAGCATTCATGCACACACTTAGGGGGAAGAAAGTGTCCATTCAACTAGTGCATGAATCTGCCGAATTTATGAACTATTTTAATACATTAGTGTGAATGTTTTTTATTATTGTGTGAACACCTAGATGCCGAATTTGAATGGTCATCTATGTGCCTATAAATATTTGTTTTCTTTCATTTGTATAGAGGTTTTTTTGAACTTTGTTTTATTGTTTCTTTGTTAATGAAACTATTTGGAGAGGATCTTTCTCCCATATTTCGTTGAAGACTTGTTAGCCTATCTAGTTCTTAGTTGGTGTCAACCTTGTTCTTGTTTTGAACTTATCGCTCAACCGAGTGTGGCGTTCATCCGTATACCGAGGTTCCTACTTTGCTAAGTAGCGGGTCGAGGTTTATCACTTTCATCCTTCACCTTGAAAGCCTATAAGAATTTGGGTCGATATTTTCTAATATTGGTTCGTGCTTGCTTTTAAGAACCCTTTCTTCCATATCCATCATTAAACCATTATAAATAGCTTCCGTCCTATTTTTCTATCAACTTCATTCCAAAAGCGAATTGAACGATACTTTCTCGTAGACGATCAGGCAACTTAGCATACGACTCGACTCTCCCCGAGGCGGTTCGTATCACAAAGTAACAATGAGCAACCTTTAATTCTTTCTTGGTCAATCGAATAAGCAGCAACCAAATTAATGGGCATTGAGACGCACGAACAGCCCAATTAGTGTGAACATTGAATTCAATCAGCCTCCAATGTGAACATACGAATTTGAATAGCTTCCATGGTGTGAAATCAATTGTTAGCTGAATGGACTAATGTGAATGTGTGTTTGTCCATTGGTCTTAAAACGAACAATCCCTTAGAGAAGAGGATTCAGCTTGAATTTAATGAAGTGAAATTATATGGCATGTAACATCCCGAATTACGGCCTAGTTGGAACAATGGTTTTGGGACCACAAATGCGACACAATAAAATTTTTTTATTATATTTTTATGGTCTATAATTTTACGGGATGATTTCGTGAAAATTTTGTTCGAAAATTTTGACGTTTGGGCACTCAATTTTGTTAAAAGGACTAAATTGTAAAAAGTGCAAAAGTTTAGTTCTACATGTTAAGGTGTCTAATTGTTATGAAATTTTAAATTGGAGGCCTTTAAATGGTAATTAGACCATTGGATAATTTTTTGGACAAAAAAAGACATGAAGTGGGTGAAATAGAATATTTTTAATTTAGGGGCATTTTGGTAATTTAGTAATTAAAATGAATTAAAAACAAAACTAACAGGCAATTTTCGTCCATCTTCTACCCCATGGTCGAAACTTGCATGGAGGAGACATAGCTAGGGTTTTTCAAGCTTCCAAGCTCGATTATAAGTCCGTTCTAGCCCCGTTTTTAATGATTTTTAAGTTTTTAAAATCCCCGTAACAAGATCTACTCATTTCTACCCATATTTTGAGCTAGGGTTTGTGTTTAAAAATTTACCCATGGATGACATGCATGTGTTTTGATGTCTAATGGTAGAAAATGAATGCTCGATGTGTAATAAATGACTTTTACTAAGTTATTTTCGGTGAATTTGTCAAAAATGATCGTTTTGCAAAAGTTTCAAAATTTGTCATAAAAGTGTGATTTAGTGGAAATTAGGGGCTGCTATAGTTATGAAAATGATCCGGCTAGACTTAAAATGCAAGGAAATTGGATAAAAGTCATATTACGAGCCTTAGGGAAAAGTGCAAATATGTAAAAATTTAGGGGTCAAGTTGCAAATTTGTAAAAATATGATTTTTGGACCCATATGAATAAGGTGACTAATTAGTAAGCTAAATGTGATATTATAGATCAAAGAAAATGAGATTCGGGCATAGATTGGAAATGAATGAGATTATGGACTAAATCGGAATATAAAGCCGCGCCCGCTTTCAAGGTAAGTTCGTGTGTCAACAATATTGCAATGCTATGTTTGAATTAAAAATTCTATATTATTATTGCATGAATGGCATGATTTAATGTATTGAAAAGTGATGAAAGAATGGTATATAAAAACTGTAAGAATAATGATATATGACTAGTAGCACATAAAATGTTGGATGGTTCAATTATTGATGTCTTGCTATATGATAGCTGAATATATTGAGAATTTGATATAACATGATGTTTAATTAAGTTGGATAACTTGTGAAAGAATGAAACAGAAGGCAAGTTTGTATGTAAATAATATATCTTTTTAATTTATGTTATAATATTTTGTTATTATATGAGATGTGGTTGCATATTGAGTGATCACTTAATGTAAATTATGAATTGAAATTGATTATGGATGAATTGGCAAAAGGTTGAAAAGTGAGGAATTTCCTAGTTGGACCTTCGGAATAGAAAAGATACGAATAATTCATTGTGAGAACACATGTGTAGTACTATTTGCAGGCTACTATGTGTTTAAAATGGTTTTAGGTCACGTGTACCAGATTGTTAGGTCGCATGTGTAGTACTAAGTGCAAGCTACTATGCATACCCGATAGCTTCGATCACGTGTGTAGTACTAAGTCCAGGCTACTACGTGTATATGATGGATAGGTCATGTGTGTAGTACTAAGTGCAGGCTACTACGTGTACTAGATTGTTAGGTCGCATGTGTAGTACTAAGTGTAGGCTACTATGCGTACCCGATAGCTTTGATCACGTGTGTAGTACTAAGTGCAGGCTACTATGTGTATCCGTTGGTTAGGTCACATGTGTAGTACTAAGTGCAGGTTACTACGTGTACCAGATTGTTAGGTCGCATGTGTAGTACTAAGTGCAAGCTGCTATGCGTACCAGAGAGCTTCGGTTACAAGGGTGGTAATATGTACAGGCCACCGAGTATTTGTTATTATATCGATAAGCTCAACGAGAAATTTACTAAGTGAAAATACATATGAACATGACTATGCGGTGAATAAGTGAAGGTTTGTGTGTGTAAACTTAAGAGCAATGTGCTCGATATGTGATCGAACTTTGGTAAGATTGATATGGAGTAAGTGTTACAATAAAAGTTACTACAAAGAAAACATGAAAGAGTGAAATTTAGTAATAAAACAGTTTTGGACAGTAACAGTTGTGTGACTTTGAAAAATCACTAAAAATGATGGAAATTGAATTAGAATTTGAATAAGATATAAAATAAAAGCTTATTGAGTCTATTTTCATATAAAGGAAATGTAAGCAAAATAATTTCATTTTATGAGATATTTGAATTCTTGTCAGACAGAGTCAGAATGAGTCCGGAATCCCCTGTTACGAATTGGGAAAATCACTAGAACTTATACAAATATAATCATGGGTTATGAATTATATGCTTAAAATCCTTAATGAGTCTATTTTTAAGGAAAATAGATGGTAGCATCATTTGAGTCCCGTACTATGAGATAACTAATTCGTAGTGAAGAGAGGTTGGAACTGTCAGACTGCAAAATAGGGGAAACTTTAAAGAATAAATTGTACTTATTGGCTAGACCAAAATTTTTGAATATTTTATGGTAAGAAGATATGTGAGTCTAGTTTCTGGGAAAATTATTGGTTTTTAATTTGGAGTCCCGTAGCTCCAGATATAAATATTTTAGTGACTATGGCTTGAGAAAATAGTGTAACTGGACTTTGAATAAATAGAGAGGAATTGAAAAATAGCATGTTAATACATTGTTTATTATTTTTATGCGAGTTTACTAAGCGTAAAGCTTACTCCCTCCTTTCTATTTCTTTTAATGTTGTTAGGTCGGCTCGGTGTTGGAGATCGTCGGAGGTAGCATCACACTATCAAGCCAATACCTTTGGAGTATTGATACATATGTTAGAAATATCAAGTGAGTGGCATGTATAGGGACCTAGTTCTATGACATGTGTTATTATGATTTGGCTAAATGTATTGGCCTGTATCGAGCTATTGTATATGGCCATGAGAGGTGGCTCATATTGATTATGGTTTGTAAGACTAGCTAATGTTACATTTTAATGCATATGATGTGATGATATGAATATGTTTGTTTTCCATGCATGGTTGGTAATATGTCATGTGTGTTGAATGCATGTTTTATGACCAATCGAGGTGGTCATGACCATGAATTAAACGTGTAATATGGTAATAAGGTAATAGTTCCTTGAACATGGATGTTTGATGTATAAGTTAGTAATCATAGTTTAATGGTATAAGTGATTAACGAGATGACAAGGTTAAATGAATGTGTAATAATGTGGCTAAACTAGTTTATCATGAGTAGGTGGAACATATGTATAATGACGAGCTAATGTTGAATGTGTCTTATAAAGGGTGTTTAGTCACTAAAATGATGCCATGAGTTGTGAGTTTGATGTGTATAAGGTTGTAAGGGTTTATGGGAAATGTGAAGGCTTAGAAAATAGCCTAAGTGTTAGCCATACGGGCAGAGACACGGTCATGTGTCTCAGCCATGTGGAGGACACAGCCTAACACAAGGGCGTGTGGCTTGGCCGTGTGGTTCAAATTGTTTTGCTGATGTCACAAGCAGAGAGTTACACGGGCAAGTCCCAAGCCACATGGGCGTGTGACTCTCCAAAGTAAGAAATTTTCTAAGTTTTCAAAAGTTTATCGAAAGTTCTCGGTTTAGTCTCGAACCACCCCGATGTATGTTTTAGGCCTCGAAGGCCCGTATAAGGGACGATAAACATGTGTTTGAAAAGTTTTAATTTAGACAAAAATTTTATGGCCTGGTTTAGCATGTTTGTGAATATTAGGTCCGGTAACGCCTTGAACCCTGTCCCGGCTTCAGATACGGGTAAGGGGTGTTACATTTAGTGCTATCGGAGCTATGGCTTAGTTAGTTCTCAGACTAAACTAGCATGTGTGAGAGTCTAGCTATACATGCCACAAATCCGTGATAGGAAACACATCCGGGAATTCACAGACAGCAGGCACTGGTTCAACTTTCTTATCATCCATTTTTGAGTCTAATACATAAGCTAAATAGGCTTCACAACCTTTCTTCACATATTTCTGTATTTTCATTGCAGATACCATAGCTGGTAGTCCATTCAAATCACCAGACTCAATTCGGATTATTTCATCATTCTTACACCTTAAATCAATGACTTTTCATTTGCAATTCACAATAGCATCGTGTAGGGTTAACCAATCCATTCCCAGAATTATATCAAATTCGTCAAAAGGCAAAAGCATCAGATCAGCAAAAAATAAACATCTCAAATCATTAACAGGCAATTCTTGCAGACTTTATCAACCAAGACACTTTTGCCTAAGGGGTTTGATACTCTAATTATGAATTTAGTAGACTCTACAGACAAAGTCTTACTGTGCACTAAATTCATACAAATATAAGAATACGTTGATCCAGGATCTATCAATGCAATCACAGAAGTATCATAGAGAGTAAAAAATACTAGTAATCACGTCTGGAGACAAGGCTTCCTCACGAGCTCGAATAGCATAGGCTCTGGCAGGTGCTCTGGCCTCAGATCTAACAATAGTATCTCTAGTATCTCTTTGACCACTACTTGCATTTCTTGCATTTCTGGAAGGTTTACCTCTAGCTGAGGTGTTACTCGATCTCAGATTCTGTACATTTTCTTACTCAACAGGTTCAGAACAATCTCTTACAAAATGATCTAGAGATCCACATCAAAAATAGGCTCGGTCATTCAATCTACAATTTCCCAGATGTCTTTTACCACAATGTTTACATTCAGATGTAACGCTCCAATTTTTGGGCCTCGAAGTATTAGGCCTTGAGTCTGGGTTCGAATGGAAAATGGCCCGAATAATTTGGATGTTATTATTATTTCGTATGTTTAGTTTAGTAATTAAATAAATTACGAAGGGTTTATGGTGTGGGAAAAAAAGGCCCAAGAGTAAATTTAATTCGAGGCAATTCCTGAATTTTAATTTTGGGAGAGAGGGTTCTGGCGATATGGGCTTTTAAAGTTTAGGTGGTAAAATAGGACACAAATAAGGCGTTGGTAAAGTGGCAAGGTGGCGCCACTAAGTTCCTAAAAAAAAGCCGTCTGGGAAGGAATTAAAGGTCCAGGGTTCAAGTTGCAAGGTAGGCATATTGTTATTTTTTTTAGTCATTTGCCGGACATGTGATCAATTAAGTGAATTTCGGCAAGGGCCTTAGGGAGGTTGGGCCAATTGTTTTAGGTGATATTAGGGTTAGGTTCTTTTCTTTTTCTTTCTTGGAGAATTAGGGTTAGCCACCTGAAAGCTTTCACTGTCATCATCCTTTCTGAGTTCTCAAAAAAGCCGAAAACGCAAATTCCTTCTCCTTGGTGCCGATTTCTTCTTCCTCTCTTTTTCCTTCATTTTTTTTCTTCATTTTTTCTTTTTCTTCTATCCAAAACCTTCTGATCACCTTACTCACCTCCTCTGTCAATCCCATCCTCCACAAAACCTCCATAGCTGATTGCCATAAAAGCCGAAATCCCAAAAACTCACTTCTTGTGCTGATTTCTCCAAGCCAAAATCCTTCAGTTATTTTTGTTCTTTTTTATAAACTTTCATCTTCTCTAAACCCTTAGTATCTTTCGACAACATTACTTCAAAGTTATAACCTCAAATCGTCATCTTCTTCATCACTTAAAAAGCCGAAATACCATAGATTTAAGGACTTATAGCCGAAACTTTAGATCTCCTGGATTCGAGTTCTACTATCATTTAGAGGATAGATCTACATCAGATCTGCATAGAAATCAAAGAGGAATAAGTGGTAAGTGCTCATCACCTCAGATCTAGTCTTATTTTACAATTTAGAAAAGCTGAAGTCCCTAAAATCTAGGGAGGCTGTCGATTTGGGCATTGGGCTTTAAGGGTCTTTAACCGACGATTTCTTCTGGTGATTAGTGTCTTCTAGAGGTTTGATCGAAGGCTTGGATCTTTGGAACAACTAGACTTAGATCTAGTCATCGGTTTTCGGCAAAAAGGTAAGATTCTAAAGGCTTTAGGGCATGGTTCGAATATGGGTTGCTGAATATTGTGATTGGTTGTTGCGGGTTGCAAACTAAGAATTATGGTAATCAATTGTAGGACATCGTAAGGGATCTCAGTAGCAGTCATCACGAAACAGGTGTGTATCGAACACCCTCTCATAGTTCAATTCGGCAAAAGCCGAAATGCCAAAATTTCGGCATTTCGTGGGCTTGTGAGTGTGTGAGTGCTCGCAAGACGTTTAGAAATCATTAGATTTGAAATCGCAAAGTGGTAAGTTAGTCGTGTGTGAAATTTCATGCACTTTGGTAATTGGGCCTCGATAGGCTAAAACTGGGCCCAATGGGCTTACGGGCCCATACAGGTAATAATAATAATAATAAATGTATAAGATCATAAAAAATAGGTAATAAGTATGTTCTGTTAGACTGTGGAATCAAAACTGCTTAAACCGATAAACTGGTCATAAAACTTGAATTAAATGGGCTTAAATTGCTAGTGGACCCTGTAGGGCCTTTAGGGATTTTAGGGCCCAATAGCTAAAATTGTGAAATTGAGACAAACAAATTACTGCGATGACAAATGGGTAGTAAGGACCGTAAAATTCGTGAGAACCCTTAAAACTGATAAAATTACTGAAATACCTTTATAGGTGGAAAATTTACAAATTTACCCCTAGGAGCAAAATTACTGATATACCCCTAGGGTTAAGGTTGACCTGAATGCATGTTTGACTGTTACTATTTACTGCATGCCATGTTATTATTATCTGATAAGGTTGACCTGAATGTATGTTTGACTGTTACTATTTACTGCATGCCATGTTATTATTATCTGATGCATGGGACTGGGTTATTGATGGAGGAAGTACTGGAAGTGGCTTGACCACGTACTGGAGGCTTTGCCTTAACTTACTGATATCTGAGCAGCAATGCTGCAACTGTGGAGTGTAGGGCTGGGTGGGTTGAGCTATTCCCCACATGGAGTGTAGGGCTGGTACGGGTGGAGTGTAGCGGTTGGTTACAGGCTGGGTTGGGCTTGCATACACGAATATGTCTGTTCTATTCTGGAATGGACCTATGGGCCATACTGTTATCTAAAAAGGGGCTAAGACCTAGTTTACTGTATTTTGAAAAGGGCTTCGGCCCAGTACCCACTGTTATCTGAATAGGGCTTAGGCCCAATGGGCTTGAGCTGACTTGGGCTTTGGATGGATTTTCCATACACACTGAGTTTTCCAAACTCACCCCCTTTCTCTTCCATCCTTGCAGGTGAGCCCTAGTTGGTGGACTTAGAGCTGGGCGGGATTCAGAGTGGCCATGAAGATTAAATTTCTGGTTTTTTTAAAATAAGTTTCAATTAGCTTCCTTTTAAATTTCGTATTTATTTTTGATTATTTCTATTTTGGTTAAAGTTGTAATAAGGCCGCTCTATTATTTTTATTTTGGGTTTTTAAATTGGTTAGCTTTAGGGCGCGTTTTATAAAAGTCACTTATTTTCAAAATATCACGATAACCGAGCAAAGCTTCCGCAACGTAAATGTTTTCAAAGTAAATAAATATTTTAAATAGACTTAAACTTAATTTGTTGTTCGTGGACAAGTAATAAGCTTAAAGTGTGGCAATGGATGTGTGCATGTCTAGGATTGGATCATGGAAGAGCTAGGTACTTAAGCAGTCTAATTGACTCACCTCCTCTTTTCTTGAATCCTACCTGGTGCACAGCTTCCATTCACTTTAATTTAAAACGAAAATGTTCTTTAAACACTAAGAAAGATTTTAGATAAAACATGACTTCTCTAATAACGCTTCAGTGTGACACGCCAGATTCAGTCGTAATGTCTAGGCCAGGTTTGGGGTGTTACATTTAGTGGTATCAGAGCCCGATTACAATAACTTGGTTGTGGATCAGGGTCCGAAAAGTTTTTCGAAAAACTTTGCTAAACTTAGGCCCAAGAAGGGTATTTTGGAAACGGTTTTGGAAAATTCTTTTCAAAGATATTTTACAAGGTATACATGTTTTAAGGTTCAATCTTAAAATGGTTTAAGTTTTTCTGGGTTTCTGAAATTTGATAACCGAAGAAGTGGAACACTAAATCCCCAGCACCAAGTCTGTAAGTATTTTTATTCTGTACTGTACTGAAATATTGTTATACTACTATTGATAGTACTGAGACCCTACTATGATTCTGTAGTTAGGGTAATTCTGAAACTGTAGAAACAGAGACAGTAGGGAAAACTGAAATTAGAAGACTGAGACTGTAGCTAGGATACGATACTGCGAGAACAATAATGTAACGCCCCAATTTTTGGGTTTTCTATGTTGCTGTGATTTTTAGAATTTGTGTGTGTTCTAGTTGGTTAAACTATATATTTTAGTAGGTTAGTGGGCCTTTGAAAGGCCCAAACTTAAGTTAAATCCATGGTAGTCTTCAGAATTTTAATTTTATGAATAGGTGATGCAATTGGCGTTTGGGCTTTTAAGAGTAAAGGGGTAAAAGATGACACAAAAAGGAGTGTGGTGGAGTGGCAAGGTGGCACCACTTAGGGGACAAGGAAGTGACGCCATAGAGGAAGCAAGGGGTCCAAGGTTCAAGTTTTGGCTCTTGCAATATATTTTGGCTTTTCTTTTCAATAAATTTGGAAGCAAGTAGGTGCACTTTAAAGTTTAATGTGTTGGGTTTATGACACAAATGAGTTGATAGCCTAGTGGTGGTGGCGTGAGTTGGCATGTTAGAGGACTTTGCTTTGAATCCCATGGCACGCAAAGGTTGATTATTTTGCTATGTTGGGATGGAAAGAGTTGGTGTTGGTTTTAAACTCTGGTGATGGAGGGATCCCACATCGGGAAGCTAACATAAGAGTAGATGGAGAGCTGGCTTTAAATAGAGCAAACCATGAGGAGAGTAGGCATACCCATCTTGGCTGATCCCTTTCGCTTTGTGACGTGCTCGTTTGGGTTGGGCGTCAGCTAAGAGTGTTTGGAGCGCGGATTAACTGCAGTCTCCTAGCAGGTGTGTATTTCTCATTACTCTAACAGTAGGACGGCTATTTCGGGCCGCGATGGGCGGAAATGAGCCATGTGGTCCCAATAGGTCTGTAAGCCCAAGTGGATATTGTACAATTACTAAAATACCCCTGTAGGGTAGGACTATTGATTTACCCCTGGAGGGTAAAATGACTATTTTGCCCCTCTTATGTAAATGACTAACTTGTGTGATGATTGGGTTAGTTGACGTGGATTTATATTAGTTATCGTTAATTTGTAAGTCTAATGTGTTAGTGATTGATTCTAGGATTATCGCGTGTGAAATATTTTCATCAATCGTCATCAACCAGGTGTGTAAACGACACCCTCCCTTAGACTGAATCGGTAAAAGCCGAAATTTCGAAACGTTGGTATTTTGTGAACTCGTGAGCGTGCGAGCGCACGTGAGATAGTTGTTAATGAATATGGTGCATTTGGATGATTAGAGTGCAGAGTGTGCATTTTCGTGCACAACGGTATTTTTGGGCTTAATGGGTCGAAAATAGGCCAATGGGCCAACGGGCCCACTTTGGTAAAAAGACGAGGTAAGTACTTTGGATTACTTGGTAAAAGTTAGAATGAACATGAAACCTTTGCAATAGGTAATAATTACTGAAATAACCTTATGCATGCAAAATTACGATTTTACCCCTAGGGTTATTTTTTTCTGAAAAGCATGATGTTCTGTTTCTGTATACGTATGCCATGACATATTATTTCTGTTGCATCGGACATAGGTTTATATTGATGGAGGAAGCGTTCTAGCAGACTCGCTGCAATCTAGTGGCCTCGCCAAATATATCTGTTCTAGTGACTTCGTCAAAATATCTGGCAGCCTCGCTGCAATCTGGTGGCTTCGCCACATATATATATATGTTCTGGTGTCCTAGCCACAATATCTGTATTTGGTGACTTCGTCACAATATCTGGTAGCCTCACTGCAATTTCTGTGGTGTGTAGCGGTTGGGTGGGTCGAGTAGTCTCCCACATGGTGTGAGGCTGGTATGGGGGTGTTATGGATGGCTCTGGGTTGGGATTTCTGCATTCAAGATATATTTGTTCTGTATCTGCTATGGGCCTATGGGTTTCATTCTGATTTCTGTACTGGGCCAAGGCCCAAATAAGTTTGACTCTGAGGTTTGATCTGTTTTGGGCTATGGTTGGGTTATGTTACACACTGAGTTTACCGAACTCACCCTTTATTTTCATCTCTGCAGGAAATCCCCAACCATAGTGGGCTTGGAGCTGTGAGGGATTCGGAGTGGCCACATCATCTGCAAAGTTGGTTTTTCTAAGTTAGTTTATTTTTATTATTTTTATATTCTGATTTAATTTTGGGTTTTAAGTTGTAATAAGACCGCTATTTAAATTTCTTTTTTCTGCTATGGTTTTATTTTCTAATTATATTTATACTATGATGAAACTGCTAGTGTTAGGCTGCGCGGGTTTTCAAAATTAATGAACGTTTTCAAGACTCAACAAGCAGAACAAATGGATAGCCTAAAGATTGATAAACCGGCTTTTCATTCAACCGCTGTTTTTACAAAGACCACCCCAATCACTTAAACCAGCGAATGCATACTAAGTCGTAAGTCCATGTGACACGTCAGATCTAGCCATAACGTCTGGGCCAGGTTTGGGTGTTACATTTAGTGGTATCAGAGACAAGTTGCAACAACTCGGCTGTGGAACGGTCTAAAAACGAGAGTTTGTAAAGAAACACTAAATAAAGGTTTTCGAAAATCATTTTTTTTAAACTTGATTATAAATTGTTTTCAATAATGTTTCTAATATTTTCTCTTTACAAATAGATGATTTTAAAGATTAAAATCGGTTTTCTAAAATTAGGTTTTTTAGAAGGTGGCACACTGAATCTCCGGCCCAAGTCTGTAAGTTTTCTGAGCCTTTCTGATTGTTTCTAAAATATTTTTTATATGCTTGTACAAAACCTTATCATGGTACTTTAGTTAGGGTAACACTGGAACTATAGAAACTCTGATAAGTAGGCTGAGACTGTAGCTAGGCTACCGCAAAAAGAAACAAACTCAAACTCTGAATTACTGTTATTCATAAGACATCTGTAATAAACACTGAAATATTAAACTGATTCATAAATTCTTAATCAGATAATATGAAATGAGTACACGAGCAGCTCATGGAATAGGCCGTGGACGTGGCCGAGGTAATGCTCAGGCTGAATCTTCGTCTTTAGGACATGTGCCGGCAACAGATGCACTGGTACCACCGGCAACGGAGGTAAAGTCTCATGATCGAGGTGTCGGGGATGATGCTCTGTCCCAGGCAATGCTCTGAGTTTTGGAAAGGGTTGCTGGGGCAAGTACAGGAAATGGAATTTGGGGGTCTATTTCTGAGCGGCTCCGGGCCAATGGAGCAGAGATATTTAGGGGCGTATCTGGTGTAGCTCCGAATGTGTCTGAGTATTGATTAGAAGCCACAGAGCGGATTATGGATGGTCTGGACTGCTCTGTGGAGCAGAAGCTGAAGGGAGCCATATCGTTACTCAGGGATGAGGCTTATTAGTGGTGGCTCACGGTGAGTGTAACATCCCGAAATAGGGCCTAAACAGAACAGTGGTTGCGAAACCACAAATTTGAGGTAGAAAAATTTATTTTATAATTATTTTGAGGTTCAGGATATGATTGCATGGTTATGTGAAAATTTCGTGATGAAATTCTATGCATAAAGTGCTTAAGTTGAGATTAGGGACTAAATCGAATAATTTGCAAAACTTGCATTCTAGAAGTTTTTAGTATGAAATTGCTTTGCAATATTAATTAGGAGGGTTTAAATAACAATTTGACCAATTTCTAAGTTCATGGACAAAATAGGACATGGATGGAATTTTTGAAAGTTTAATAAGGAAGGGCATTTTGGTCATTTGGATATTAAATGAAATAAAAAGGGAAAAATAACACAAAATTCATCATCTTCTTCATTGGCACGAAATTTCAACGGTTCTCCATAGCTAGGGTTTGTTTCAAGCTTTCAAGCTCCATAGTAAGTGATTCCAAGCCCCGTTTTTAATGTTCTTTACGTTTTCGGAGTCCCGATAGCTCGATAAAACTTATGCTAGCAATAATTTAAGTTAGGGTTCATATTTGGAAAAATACCCGTAGGTGAAAAGTGTTTATTTTGATGTTTTATGATAGAATATGAGGTTTTAAATTATGTTAGACAACTTGTGCTACTCGGTTTTAAGTGAAAACGAGTAAAATGGCTTAATCGGTAAAAATACCTAATAGTCATAAGTACATGTTAGAGTGTGAATTTGATGTTGTCATACAAGGGAAAAATGATCAGCATGTCATGAAACATAAGAAAATAGGATGAAGTTTAAATTACGAGCCTTGGGGAAAAAGTGCAAATATGTGAAAGTTTAGGGGCAAAAATGTAATCTTGCCAAAGTTTGGGTCAAGGACTGTTTTGATAAATGTGAATATTAAATAAGTTAAATTTGCTATTATAGATCAAGAAGAGCAAAATTCGGGAGTAGATCGGGGAAAAGAAAAAGTAAAGGACTAAATTGTAAAGTTTAGTCAAATTTTGTATCGAGGTAAGTTTACAGTAAATAAATGCAACATTCTTTTATTTTACATTATTATTGTCAATTTCCAGCATTTATATACTTATTTTTTTGAGAATATTTAAAGTCAAATTAAAGGTGAAGTGACAGAGAAAAAACATTAGGAAGCCCCGTTTGAACCTTAGGAATGTTAGGATATTGGGGTTGACAAGACAGGACAGGACAAAAGTGAGCCATGTAAGTCCATATCAGATATATGGCTTTGGAGACAGGAATGAGCCATGAAAGCCCATATTAGATATATATATGGCATTGGAGACAGGAATAATTCATGTAAGTCCATGTTGAAGACATGGCATTGGCAGGATATTGATAGACAGGAACGACCCTAGTATCCTTAGTATTCCGAGTGGTTCAACGGGTCATTGTACACGTTAAATTACAGTGAATTATCAGCAAAAGGGAAGGTAGATTATATTTATGAATAGTGAAAGGTCAGGTAAGAAAGAAGGTAAGTGAGTAAAGAAGAAGGTAGAAAATGAGAAGTAAAGAAAGTTTATGAGGCTAGGTGACATTATGTATAATTATTCATTATGTTGAATGTTGTAATTTATTTGCTTGTAAGCTTACTAAGCCTAGTGCTTACTCTCTTTATTTTATTTTTCTTATAGTTTTTTATCTAGCCACTCGGGGATCGAAGGAAACGTCGGAGACCCGATCACACTATCGAAGAAATCACATTGGTATAGTTAAACGTTTCGTTTTGTGTATGGCATGTATAGGAACTTGATTTCTTTTGATATGATATGATCAATGAATGATGTGTAAATACTTGCTAGAGATTAGCTAATAGAATGGCTGATGATATACATGTTTAATAGTATGTATGATTAAGTAGTAACTATCACATGAAAACTATGAAAAATGTGAAAGTAACTTAAAAACAGATTCAAGTATCAAAAATAACGTGACTTTGAAAAATCACAAAAAAATATTGCAGTGACATGGTTTGATGGTGAATAATATATGAAATTAAATCTCATTGTGTCTATTTTCATATGGAGTAAGCAAAATAGGTAAAGGTTTTGTATTTTATAAGATATCTGAGTTTTAGTGAAATAGGTCCAGAGCGATTTCTGGATCCCCTATTCCAACTTTGGAAATTCACCATAAATTTTACAAAAATAATTAGGTGCTGTACTTTATATGGTTAGAATTATTATTGAATCTAGTTTTAATAGAAATAAACAGTATAGTCATATGAATTTTTTACAGGGAGAAAAATGGTTTGTAGTAAGTAGAGGTCAGTGCAGTAGAATTCTGAAATAGGGGTAACTTTTACTAATAAACTGTACTAATTGGCTGATTCAAAAATTCTAGAAAAAAATTAGTAGATATATATATGAGTATAGTTTCAGGAAAAATTTATGGATCTTCATTTTGTGTTTTGAAACTCAAGAAATGAATTTTTAAGTAACCATGATGCAGAAAAATAGTTTATTCCGAAAATTAAAATAAGTGGTTTGGAGTTGTTTAAAAGGTAAGATAAGTTTAGTAACACCTCAAGATTGACTCCGGTGACGGTTTTGGGCATGGGGGCGTTACAGTGAGAGATGGAACTCCTGCTGACGGTGTGACTTGGGAGCTATTTAAGATAGCCTTCAAAGGAAAGTATGTTGGGGCTAGTTACGTGGACGCTCGCCGGAAAGAATTTCTGAACTTGGTCCAAGGGAGTATGTTAGTGGCTGAGTATGAGTCTAAGTTTCTGAAACTGAGCCGGTATGCTTCTGAGATTGTCGCTACAGAGTATGAGCGTAGCGTACGCTTCAAGGATGGTCTTAAAGATGAACTTAGGGTGCTGATTGCTCCGCAGAGGGAGCGTAACTTCACTGCTTTAGTGGAGAAAGCTAAGATAGCTAAGGAAGTGAAGCATACATAAAGACAGAATCGTGAGAAAGATCGGAACCATTTTAGGAGAGATTTAGGACTTTCAGGTGGTATGAACAGGAATGTTAAGAGAGCAAGGGTAATGGAGCCAGTTTGAGCAGTACCGATGAATGCTGTTAGATCGCAGGGTTGTAGGAATTGTGGGAAAATGCATATGGGCGAGTGTCGGAAACGTTCTGGTGCTTGTTTCTGATGCAGATCTATGGAGCATAGGGTTAAGGATTGTCCCCAGGTACCAAATCAGGTTCAAGTTTTATAGCAGAGGGTCGCTCAACCAGTGAGGGGTGGACCACAGTTTCTGAGAGGACGTGGGCAAGGCAGAAGTGTTAATGGAAACGATCGAGGAAGAGGAGCACCTGGTTGCGGTGCTAGATTTGCTGAGGCTCGTCAGCCAGCGTTGGTGTATGCAGCTCGTCCTCGAGAGAAGGGTGATGCACCTGACATCATAACTGGTACATTTCTGATTTCCAGTATGCCGTACACTGCGTTGATAGATGTTGGATCTACCCATTCATATGTTGCATGTGCTATATCTGGGTCGATGGGTGTGCACTCTGAGGAGACCGTGAGTGGGGTATCTGTACTAAGCCCTTTGGGTCACTCGGTTAGGGTAGATAAACTGTATAGAGATGTGCCTATAGAAACTCAAGGAAAAGTTTTCTCTGGAGATCTGATGGAGCTACCTTTCAGAGAATTCGATCTCATTTTGGGAATGGATTGGCTTGTTAAGCATAGGGCTACTCTGGATTGTGCTGCTAAGTGAATGATGTTAAAGACCACAAAGGATGAGGAGGTTTTGGTGATAGGCGAGCGTAGGGATTATCTATCTAATGTAGTGTCGGCATTGAGAGCCGACAAGTGGTTTCGAAAGGGATGTGAGGCTTATTTGGCATTTGTAAGCCAATCGAAAACTGAAGATCTGACAGTGGATAAAGTTAGAACCGTCAAGGATTTTCAAGATGTTTTTCCAGAGGAACTTCCGGGTTTGCCCCCGAACCGAGAGGTTGAGTTTGGAAACGACTTGTTGCCTAGAACGGCACCGGTGTCCATTGCACCTTATAGGATGGCACTGAAGGAGTTGGTGGAGCTGAAAGCCCAAATTCAAGAGTTATTAGATAGAGGCTTCATTAGGCCAAGTGTGTCTCCGTGGGGAGCACCAGTGTTGTTCGTAAAGAAGAAAGATGGGTCAATGCTGATGTGCATCAATTATCAGGAGTTGAACAAACTGACAATTAAGTACAAGTACCCATTGTCGAGAATCGATGATTTATTCGACCAACTTAGAGGAGCTTCAGTATTTTCCAAGATTGTCCTTCGATCTGGGCATCATCAGTTGAGGGTTAAGGAGGTGGATATTCACAAGACGACATTCAAAACTCGGTATGGTCACTATGAGTTCTTGGTTATGCCATTTGGGTTGACGAACGCACCTGCGGCATTTATGGATCTGATGAATCGAGTGTTCCAGCCATACTTGGATCGATTCGTGGTCGTCTTTATCGATGATATTTTGGTTTATTCTGAAACTGAGGAGAAGCATGATGAGCATCTTTGTATTGTGCTGCAAGTGCTGAGGGAGAAGGAGCTCTATGTGAAATTTAGTAAGTGTGAGTTCTGGTTGAGAGAGGTAACTTTCTTGGGGCATGTTGTCTCTGCTGAAGGGATCAAGGTGGACCCTCGAAAGATTGAAGTGATTCTGGAATGGAAGCCACCGAGGTCAGTGTTAGAAATTCGAAGTTTTTTGGGTTTAGCTGGGTACTATAAAAGCTTTGTGGAAAGATTTTCTGTGATGGCAGCACCTTTGACAAAGCTTATAAGGAAGGGAGTACCATTTTTTTGGACTGAGAAACAATAGGAATCTTTTGAGAAGCTGAAGAAAGTTCTGACCGAGGCACCTGTACTGATTCAGCCAGAGTCTAGAAAAGATTTTACCATATGTAGTGATGCATCACATGTAGGGTTGGGCTGTGTGCTGATGCAAGAGGGTAAAGTGGTTGCTTATGCATTGCGACAGCTTAAACCATATGAAGTTAACTATCCTACTCATGATCTGGAGTTGGCAGCAGTAATTTTTGCGCTTAAGATTTGGAGACATTACCTGCATGGAGAAAAGTGTATTATAAACACAGATCATAAGAGTCTTAAGTACTTGCTGATTCAGAAGGAGCTAAACCTTAGACAGCGGAGATGGATAGAGTTGCTTAAGAATTATGACTGTGCAATTGAGTATCACCCAGGCAAAGCTAATGTAGTGGCTGATGCCCTAAGTCGTAGAACTGTATCTGATCTAAGAGCCATGTTTGCTCGGTTGAGTCTGTATGACGACGGTAGTCTGTTAGCAGAACTGCAAGTTAGGCCGACCTGGGTGGATGAGATTAAGGAAAACAGTCGAGGGATAAGTCCCTGGTTTCTCGATCCCGGAAGGTTAAGAATGGGGATACTTCTGAGTTCAGACTGAACAGTGAGGGAGTTCTATGTTACCGAGGTAAAGTTTGTATTCCGAAGGACTCTGACTTGAGGCATGCAATTCTGAAAGAAGCTCATTGAGGTGTAACACCCCGAACCCGAGACCGACACCGGAGTCGGACACGAGATGTTAACAAACTTTGAAAAATTTTCCAGACACTGCCCAGTCTGAGTACTAGTCGCTTCAAAAATCATATCTTGAGTTTCACAACTCGAAAATCAGTTTTGTGATTTTTCCCTGAAACTAGACTCATGTCCCCACCTATGTATTTTTTTTAGAATTTTTGGTCGGGCCAATTAGTACAGTTTATTAGTCAAAGTCTCCCTTGTTACAGTGGTCGACTACACTGACCTTTTCCCATTACGACTTGGATATCTCTCTACACAGAGCTTCAATACTGATGTCGTTTGTTTCTATGGAAACTAGACTCAGAGAGGAATCCATAAATATATGGTATGACTCCTAATTATCTCTGGTCAATTTATAGTGAATTTCCAAAGTCGGAACAGGGAATCCAGAAACTGTTCTGGCCCTGTTCCACAAGAACCTGAATATCTCTTACTGTACTGTTCATATGATTGTTTCGTTACTTTCATATGAAAGTAGATTCATCAAGGTTCGATTACATAATTTACTCACTATTTAATTCCACTCCTACGAATTCTTGTGATTTTTCCAATCCACACCACTGCTGCTGTCAGCCTCTGTTTTCAAAGTAAACCTTACCTATTTTCGGGGTTTCATGGACCAACTAGGGCCTTGTCATACATATGCCCACATATGATCATACTTAGCCATTCCAATGGCTTATCATTTGCTCAACACTTCCATTCCAACTATAGTTACATCATGAAACCATCTATACATTCATAAACACGAATGGTCTAATGCCATACTCCACTTCTACAAGCCATTTTCGCATGGCTGTACACTTATACATTTCATAAAGTACTCGAAAACAACAATGGGTAGTCCTATACATGCCATATCAAAATTCAACCAAAATAGTACCCAAAAGAGCCTTTGATAGTGTGGGCGACTTCGACTTCAAGATCCCGAGTCCGATAGCTGGAGAACCAAAACTCTATAAAACAGAGGAGCAGTGTAACGAGTAAGCAATTTATGCTTAGTAAGTTTTGAGCAAGGAATTCCAGCATAAACAAAGAATAACACACAATTAGCTAAACGGAATATTTCACAATACGCAATTTACCGATATCAAACTTGCTTCACAACATTAACAACCCTTATGTACATACACAATAGACTAACTTAGCCGAAGGCCGGTAGCTCGTTTATCAACTGAGCGAACATTTATTTGTAAGGGCTCGATTAAATTCAACACATACGTAACATATCCCCATATTGGGATGTTTTTCGAGTATTCGCTGGAATTTTACAGCAAGCTCATTCATTACCAAATCACGTACCTTCGGAATTTAACCGGATATAGCTCCTCGTTCAAATGCCTTCGGGACATAGCCCGGTTTTAGTAACTCACACAATGCCTTCGGGACATAATCCGGATTTAATAACTCGCACGAATGCCTTCGGGACTTAACCCGGATTTAGTATCTCGCACAAAGGCCTTCGGGGCTTAACCCGGAATTTGTATCTCGCACAAATGCCTTCGGATCTTAGTCCGGATATATTCACTTAGCACAAAGCCTTCGGGACTTAGCCCGGACAGCATTCAATTAATCATGCACATCTAACAATAATTCATGGCACATTCATATTTCATTTTCATTTGCGAAACTCAAACACAAGGCACATATCGTCCTTGCACATTCGGCTCAATAGCCTCACATAGAGCATGATTTAATCACATCGTAATTTAAGCTCTCTTACTCAAGAACTTACCTCGGGTGTTGTCGAACGATTCCGCTAGCTATTCAACCACTTTTTCCTTCCCTTTATCGGATTTATTTCCCCTTTGCTCTTGAGCTTAATTAAACAAATAAATTGATTTCATCATTTAGGCATCAAAAAGATGAACACAAGGCACTTAGCCCATATTTATACATTAGACATTAAAGTCTCATACATGCAAAAATCATGCATCAACACAACATATTAGCTAATTTCTTTCCCCTTGGCCGAATATGCATGTCTATTTTTGGGGTCGATTTCAACACTTAATACACACATATACACACTAGTAAAGCATCCTCCCCTTTTCATCAATTTAACACATGCATTGCTCATTAACATGCAAAGTTACATTCGGCCTTAGCACACATCTTGCTAGCCGATTCTTCTCCATTTAGCAACCAATGCACATATGTGCTCACACAAAATGCTAAAAAGGAGGTTCAAGAATCATCAAGCCATCATCACATGTATCATTAACAAGCTTCATATTTTGCATGCAATGGCATTAACACAACCTCCACCTAGGCCGAATCTTAACTCATCCTCATGCCTCATCACCACAACATCAAACACCAACCAAGAATGATGCATCCATGGTCAAGTGCCATTTCCATCACATAGCAAGATTTAGACCATGGGCTAGGTAGAACTCAAGCTAACAACTAAAACATGCATGCATCTCATGGAACATCATCAAACATACCTTAGCCTAGCTACATGCATGGCCGAATCTCTTCACCTTTCTTCTTCTTTCCTCCATAAAATTTTTGGCCAAGGATGAACCAAAGGATGAGAAAATTTTTCTTTGTTTTTCTTTCTAATTTAGGCTAAATGAAGGTGAGAAAAGGATGAACAAAGATCTTCTCCTCTCTTTTCTTTAGCTCACGGCAATGGGGGGGGAAAAGAATCAACTACACACTTTTTTTTTGTGTAATCATCATACTCCTTTTCATTATTTAATTTCCATGCCTATTATTTTATTTTTTTCCACCCATGATGCACCAACAAAACATGTCTATGACATGTCTTGGCCATCAAACTTGGTCTACCATGCTTGTCATGGCCGGCCACTACTAGTAGGGGGGAATTTGACATGCAAGTCCCCCCTTTGTCCACATGCACTAATAGGTCCTCACACATTGACCTATCACATTTTAGAATTTTCTCACATAAGTCCTATTGACTAAATTCACATGAAATCAACCAAATTGAAGCTTGAAATTTTCACACATTCATAATTACATATTCTAGACAATAAGTATCACATTCAAACATTTCGGTGACTCGGTTTAGCGGTCCCGAAACTACTTCCCGACTAGGGTCAACTTTGGGCTGTCACATGAGGTCTGTGTGCTATGCATCCTAGAGGGAGTAAAATGTATCGTGACATAAAGGAGTTGTATTGGTGGCCTGGATTGAAACGAGAGGTAACGAAAGTTGTGGGAAAATGTTTGACTTGTCAGCAAGTGAAAGCTGAACATCAATTACCTTCTGGGCTTTTGCAGCCAGTGAAAGTACCACTTTGGAAGTGGGAGAGGGTAACCATGGATTTTGTGAGTGGGTTACCCTTGACACCGTCGAAGAAGGACTCGATTTGGGTAATTGTGGATCAGTTGACTAAATTTTCTCATTTTATACATATCCGCACTGATTATTCATTTCAGAAGTTAGCCAAATTGTTTGTGGTGAAAATAGTGCGACTTCACGGAGTGCCAGTGTCAATTATTTCTGATTGAGATCCTAGATTCACATCTCGGTTTTGGCAAAAGTTGCATAAGGCCTTGGGTATGCGGTTGAACTTTAGTACAACCTTTCATCCTCAGACTTGTAACACCCCTATCCCGTATCCGTCGCTGGAATAGGTAAAGGGGCATTACCAGACTTGAAACTCATATCAGAACAGTAAAAATTTTGAATTTTTTTTTGAAATAAAGAACATTCCTTTAGATAAATACTAAAGATAGCCAGGGATACAATTTAAACTTCTATAAGTACACATTTAAAAGATGCCATTTTCGCATGGCTTATATATATATTAACCAAAATATTCTTCTGCCACTGGTCTATTCTACACATGTCATAAAATAACCCAAAACATAACAGTACCAAGCAGTGGATAGTGATAGTGTAACAAGTTGCTAACGATCCCCGAGTCTGTAGCTTCCAAATGAGATCTATAAAACAGAGGAAACAAGGTAAACGGAGTAAGCATTACAATGCTTAGTAAGTTTTAAGCAGTGTCAACAGATAACAATCAAATTATAACATGGTTGTTCGTATTTTTATTTCACTCTTCCTTTGGGTATATCATCCATTTACCGAATATGCACATCCCATCATATACAATAGGCAGATAAACTTTTACATAAAAGTGAGCTCATGTAACATAGATATATTGTATAATTTCACATAACCTTTCACACTAATCCGATGCCACATAATCATAGGAATAGTCTCATAGATTGCTCACGTATGCATCACATAACTACCTTATGATTTAGTTCAAATCAAGCTCACATATAAACTCGGAGTACATACCTGTTTAACCTTTCGCATTGAATATATTTATAAGCAATTCTTATTGCAAAGTCTTATAGCTTTAAACTTTACTCGGATTATCAGTGAGACCTTTAGCTCAGATGAAATCTCCAGACGAAGTCAGCGGGTCTTAACCCGAACATAGTCACCACATATAGTCATCGGGTCTTAAATCCCGGATTTACATCACAAAGTTTCATGCATATTTATTCACATGTTATAGCATTCACATCGACTATCATATTTGTAATTCATTTGCCTCATCAAATATCTAATAAAACACACCTTCCACAGTTTGTCATTTGGCCATAATATATATACACTTTCACGTTCATCACATTGGCCATTCGGCCTTATCTCATATATACACATTCACATTCATCACATAAATTCTGAATCAAAATATAAATTTTCATATATTCACATCACAATTATCCAAATATACTTCATATACCACATAAACTTTCATGTATACACTTTGTCTTGGCTGAATCTACATCTATCATTTTCCAATGAATAATTCAATTTCAAGCCATACTATCATTTCATATTCGAATACTTATAAAGTTACAATTTCACAATTTTAATATCACAGATCCATCTAACACTCATATATCATTTTATAATGTCACAAATTAGAATTCACGTATGGGTTTAATCAATAGCTTATGAGCAACTAAATCAAGTTTTATCAATGTTTACAACATAATCACATATTCTCTACAAGCTGTTTTCCTGAGCAACAGTCGTTAAATTATTTGTAACTGGAGCTACGAAACTCCAAATAATGTGCCGTTAATTTTCCATGAAAATAGACTCGTATATCTTCTATCCACAAAATTTTCAGAATTTTTGGTTTGGCTAATCAATACCAGATTTTTCTTAAAGTTTCCCCTATTTTACTGCTTGACTATTCTGACTACTCTTCACTAAGAATTGAATTTCTCATTGTACAGAATTCAAAATATGTTTTCGTTTATTTTGTTTGAAACTAGACTCCTTAAGGAGTCTAAGCATATAAATCTTATCTTATAATCATTTTTGTACGATTTATAATGATTTTCCAAATACTGGATAGGGGATTTCGGGGCCATTTTGACTCTGTCTCACACAACTTTAAAAAAATCTCATTATCGGCAACCCCTTTACTTAGTCGATTTCTTTTATACGAAACTAAACGCATCAAGCTTTAATTACATAATATATTCAGCCTTTAACTCAATTCCCACAATTTATGGTAATTTTTCCAAAACACACTACTGCTGCTGTCCCAAGCAGATTTATACAAATTTACTCTGTAAAGTTCTCATTCACATATTTAAAACATAATATCATATATGCCATCATTTAGAAAAGTCATTGACCTTAACGTATATACTTAATTCATATTCATCCCATTTAAAAACTTAAAACTTACAAAGGAATTAAACTCAAATACTTAAGAACGTACCTCGGAATTTGTCGAACGATTACAGATCGACTATTCGGTTAGGTAGCTTTTTCTCTTATCCGAAATTGTCCCTATGTGCTCTTAAGCTTAATTGAGTAAATTAAGTATATCAACTTCATATACTTCACTTAATCAAGGCAAGAAATACAATTATCCTCACTATCTCACACATATACGTTCAGTCAATCATTACTATGTTACAAGTCAAGCCTAGCTTAGGCTAGATCGAACATATATAATCTTTTAACTCACTTTACGAATCAAGACATATTAGTTATCAAAGGTTGACCATGATACACATAGTGAGCTCCATTTTATTTAACTCACATTCGGCACATAAAAACATACACAAAATTTTCCACACAAGCTAGTATTTTAGCAATTAATATGATACGAGTTAAACCAAAAGTTTACAATAAAATTACAAGGTACATACATAGGGTCCATATACATGTTTATTTTTAAACACCACCCTTTAAACCCTCTAGCTCTACTTACAAAAGACTCTCATAACTAAAATCCATAAGTAAGTCATCCAATTCCACCATTTCAATAAGTATTTTATACCAAATCCAATAACTAAATGTTATTAATGAGATTCATACCAAGACCGAATATTCATTAACAACCAAAGCATATATTCAACAATTTAACAATGTGTTTAACCTCCATGGCCGAATAGATCCTTTCTATTCCATTTAACTACCATAAATTTAAAGTATTTAAATCAAGTTCATGAGTTTCTAATTTCGTTACTTCAACCATTCAAAGCCTATCTAATTTCTCAAATAGATTTCTAATACAAGAATTAAGCCAACCTACTAACCTTAACACCCACATTCGGCAAGTGACCACACACACACTCTCATAACCGAATTTCCATATTACTAAAATCCTCAATACACATATTCCCCTTATTCAACTTCAATTTAAGCTCCCAACTCATAAAACATAAGGAATAGAAATCATCTTCTAAGTTTCCTACCTTAACCGAATGCCCAAATCACCACAAGGATCAAAATTCACACATGGGCTCAATCAAAGACCTATCCATCAACTAAAATTTCATAAAATCTCAAAGAATTTACCTAAAACTTACCTTAATTAAGCAAGTAGAAGACCAAATTTCTAGCTTCTTTTCCCCCTTTTTTTTTCTTCCTTTAGTTCACGGCAAGAAGAACAAAAACATAACCAAAATTTTTTTCTTTCTTTTATATAAAGTAATAACCATTTAACTAAAATTTAATACATATTTTAATATATGTCATCATCATGGCCGGCCACTATTAACAAAAAGGGGTATTTGACATGCAAAACCATTATTTTCAATACATGCTTTAATAGACCCTTATAGATTAACCTATCACATTTCAAAAATGTCACACATAAGTCCTATTAACTAAATTCACATGCAATTTACTAAATCGAAGCTTAAAACTTTCACACATTCATATTCACATGTAATAAACATAAAATATGACGGCTAATTATTTTTATGACTCGATTTTGTGGCCCCGAAACCACTTTTTAACTAGAGTCAAATTAGGGGTGTCAATAGACTGATGGTCAGTCGAAAAAGGTTATTCAGATTCTGGAAGACATGTTGAGGGGATGCGTTTTCGACTTTCGAGGCAGTTGGGAGGATTATTTACCATTGGCAGAGTTTGCATACAACAATAGTTATCAGGCAAGTATTCGAATGGCTCCTTATAAGGCACTGTATGGGCGAAGATGTCGTACACCTAGTGGCCGAGTTGGGTGAACGACAGGTTCTTGGACCTGAGTTGGTGGCAGATACTGAGGATAAGGTCAAGTTGATTAGAGACTGGTTGAAGGAACCATCTGATAGACAGAAGTGATATGCAGATTTGAAGCGCAAGGAAATTGAGTACTCTGAGGGTGATATGGTCTTCTTGAAGGTTTCACCTTGGAAGAAAATATTAAGGTTTGGGAGGAAAGGCAAGTTAAGTTCGCGGTTCATTGGTCCTTATCGGATTCTTAAGCGAGTGGGTCTAGTGGCTTATCAGTTGGAGCTACCTCCAGAATTGGATAGGATTCATGATGTCTTTCACGTCTCCATGTTAAGGCGGTATCGTTCTAACCCAACTCATGTTGTGCCGGTTGCAGAGATCGAGGTCCAAATAGACTTGACTTTTGAGGAAGAGCCTGTGCAGGTTTTGGATCGAGATGTTAAGATTTTGAGGAGGAAATCAGTTCTGCTAGTAAAGGTGCTGTGGCGTAATCATGGTAGAGACGAAGCTACTTGGGAGCTAGAAGTGGCGATGCGTCAACAATATCCTCATCTATTTGATTCAGGTAAAATTTTGAGGACGAAATTTTATTAAGGAAGGTAGAGTTCTAACTCCCCAATTTTCGAGTTTTCTGTGTTTCTATGATTTTTAAAATTTGTGTGTGTTCTGGTTGGTTAAAATATATATTTTAATAGGTTAGTGGGCCTTTGGAAGGCCCAAACTTAAGTTAAATCCGTGGTAGTCTTCGAAATTTTAATTTTATGAACAGGTGATGCAATTGGCATTTGGGCTTTTAAAAGTAAAGGGGTAAAAGATGACACAAAAAGGAGTGTGGTGTAGTGGCAAGGTAGCGCCACTTAGGGGACAAGGAAGTGACGCCATGAGGAAGAAAGGGGTCCAAGGTTCAAGTCTTGGCTCTTGCAATATATTTTGGTTTTTCTTTTCAATAAATCTGAAAGCAAGTAGGTGCACTTTAAAGTTTAATATGTTGGGTTTATGACACAAATGAGTTGATGGCCTAGTGGTGGTGGGTGAGTTGGCATGTGAGAGGACTTTGGTTTGAATCCCTTCACACGCAAAGTTTGATTATTTTGCTATGTTGGGATGGCAAGAGTTGGTGTTGGTTTTAAACTCTGGTGATGGAGGGATCCCACATCGGAAAGCTAAAATAAGAGTAGATGGAGAGCTGGCTTTAAATAGAGCAAACCATGAGGAGAGTAGGCATACCCTTCTTGGCTGATCCCTTTCGCTTTATGACATGCTCGTTTGGGTTGGGCGTCAGCTAAGAGTGTTTGGAGCGCGGATTAACTACAGTCTCCTAACAGGTGTGTATTTCTCATTACTCTAGCAGTAGGACGGCTATTTCGGGCCGCGATAGGCTGAAATGAGCCATGTGGTCCCAATGGGTCCGTAGGCCCAAGTGGATAAGTTGTAGACTTACTAAAATACCCCTGTAGGGTAGGACTACCGATTTACCCCTGGAGGGTAAAATGACTATTTTGCCCCTCGTGCGTAAATGACTAACTTGTGTGATGATTGGGTTAGTTGACGTGGATTTATGTCAGTTATCATTAATTCATAAGTCTAATGTGTTAATGATAGATTGTAGGATTATCGCGTGGGAGATATCGTCATCAATCGTCATCAACCAGGTGTGTAAATGACACCCTCCCTTAGACTGAATCGGTAAAAACTGAAATACCGAAACGTTGGTATTTTGTGAACTCGCTAGCGTGCGAGCACTCGTGACACAGTTGTTAATGAATATGGTGCATTTGGATGATTAGAGTGTAGAGTGTGCATTTTCGTGCACAATAGTATTTTTGGGCTTAATGGGCCGAAAACGGGCCAATAGGCCAACGGGCCCACTTTGGTAAAAAGACGAGGTAAGTACTTCTAATTACTTGGTAAACGTTAGATTGAGCATGAAACCTTAGCAATAGGTAATAATTACTGAAATAGCCTTATCCATGTAAAATTACAATTTTACCCCTAGGGTTATTTTTTTCTGAAAAGCATGATGTTCTGTTTCTGTATACGTATGCCATGACATATTATTTTTGTTGCATGGGACTTGGGTTTATATTGATGGAGGAAGCGTTCTGGCAGCCTCGCTACAATTTGGTGGCCTCGCCACATATATCTGTTCTGGTGACTTCGTCAAAATATCTGGTAGCCTCGCTGTAATCTGGTGGCTTCTCCACATATATATATCTGTTCTGGTGGCCTAGCCACAATATCTGTATCTGGTGACTTCATCACAATATCTTGCAGCCTCGCTGCAATTTCTGTGTTGTGTAGCGGTTGGGTGGGTCGAGTAGTCTCCCCACATGGTGTAAGGCTGGTACGAGAGTGTTATGGATGGCTCTTGGTTGGGATTTCTGCACTCATGATATATTTGTTCTATATCTGCTATGGGCCTATGGGTTTCATTCTGATTTCTGTACTGGGCCAAGGCCTATATAAGTCTGACTCTGAGGTTTGATCTATTTTGGGCTATGGTTGGGTTATGTTACACACTGAATTTACCGAACTCACCCTTTATTTTCATCTCTGCAGGAAATCCCCAACCATAGTGGGCTTGGAGCTGTGAGGGATTCGGAGTGCCCACATCATCTGCAAAGTTGGTTTTTCTAAGTTAGTTTATTTTTATTATTTTTATATTCTGATTTAATTTTGGGTTTTAAGTTGTAATAAGGCTACTATTTAAATTTCTTTTTTCCACTATGGTTTTATTTTCTGATTATATTTATACTATGACGAAACTACTAATGTTAGGTTGCGTGGGTTTTCAAAATTAATGAACATTTTCAAGACTCAACAAGCACAACAAATGGATAGCCTAAAGATTGATAAACCGACTTTTCATTCAACCGCTGTTTTTACAAAGACCACCCCAATCACTTAAACCAGCGAATGCATACTAAGTCGTAAGTCCATGTGACACGTCGATCTGGCCATAACGTCTGGGCCAGGTTTGGGGTGTTACTAAGTGGCCAGGTCTGGGCCATAACGTCTGGTAAAGTGGCAAGGTGGCACCACTAAGTTCCTAAAAAAAAGGCGTCTGGGAAGAAATTAAAGGTCCAGGGTTCAAGTTGCGAGGTAGGCATATTGTTATTTTTTTAAGCATGTACCGGGCATGTGATCACTTAAGTGAATTTTCGAAAGGGCCTTAGGGAGGTTGGGTCAATTATTTTAGTTGATATTAGGGTTAGGTTCTTTTCTTTTTCTGTCTTGGAGAATTAGGGTTAGCCACCAGAAAGCTTTCACTGTCATTCGTCCTTTTTGAGTTCTCACAAAAGTCGAAAACGCAAATTCCATCTCCTTGGTGTCGATTTCTTCTTCCTCTCTTTTTCCTTCATTTTCTTTATTCCTTTTTGCTTTTTCTTCTAGCCGAAACCTTCTGATCACCTTACTCACCTCCTCTGTCAATCCCATCCTCCACAAAACCTCCATAGCCGATTGCCATAAAAGCCGAAATCCTGAAAACTCACTTCTTGTGCCGATTTCTCCAAGCCAAAACCCTTCAATTATTTTTGTTCTTTTTGATCAACTTTCATCTTCTCTAAACCCTTAGTATCTTTTGGCAACATTACTTCAAAGTTATAGCCTCAAATTGTCATCTTCTTCATCACTTAAAAAGCCGAAATACCATAGATTTAAGGACTTATAGTCGAAACTTCAGATCTCTTGGATTCAAGTTCTACTATCATTTAGAGGATAGATCTGCATCAGATCTGCATAGAAATCAAAGAGGAATAAGTGGTAAGTGCTCATCACCTCAGATCTAGTCTTATTTTACAATTTAGAAAAGCCAAAGTCCCTAAACTCTGGGGAGGCTGTCGATTTGGGCATAGGGCTTTAAGGGTCTTTAACCGATGATTTCTCTTGGTGATTAGTGTCTTCTAGTGGTTTGATCAAAGGCTTGGATCTTTGGAACAACTAGACTTAGATCTAGTCTTCGGTTTTCGGCAAAAAGGTAAGATTTAAAGGCTTTAAGGGCATGGTTCGATTATGGGTTTCTGAATATTTGGATTGGTTGTTGTGGGTTGCAGACTAAGAATTGTGGTAATCAATTGTAGGACATCATAAGGGATCTCAGTAGCAGTCGTCGCGAAATAGGTGTGTATCGAACACCCTTTCATAGTTCAATTCGGCAAAAGCTGAAATGCCGAAATTCTGGCATTTCGTGGGCTTGTGAGTGTGCGAGTGCTCGCAAGACGTTTAGAAATCATTAGATCTAAAATCGCAAAGTGGTAAGTTAGTCGTGTGTGAAATTTCATGCACTTCGGTAATTGGGCCTCGATAGGCTAAAATTAGGCCCAATGGGTTACGGGCGCATACGGGTAATAATAATAATAATAATAAATGTATAAGGTAATAAAAAATAGGCAATAAGTATGTTCTGCTAGACTGTGGAATCGAAACTGCTTAAACCGGTAAACTGGTCATAAAACTTGAATTAAATGGGCTTAAATTGCTAGGGACCCTGTAGGGCCATTAGGGGTTTTAGGGCCCAATGGCTAAAATTGTGAAATTGAGACAAATAAATTACTGCGATGAAAAATGGGCTAATAAGGACCGTAACATTCGTGAGAACCCTTAAAACTGATAAAATTACTGAAATACCTTTATAGGTGGAAAATTTACAGATTTACCCCTAGGAGCAAAATTACTGATATACCCCTAGGGTTAAGGTTGACCTGAATGCATGTTTGACTGTTACTATTTACTGCATGCCATGTTATTATTATCTGATGAATGAGATTGGGTTATTGATGGAGGAAGTATTGAAAGTGGCTTGACCACGTACTGGAGGCTTTGCCTCAACTTACTGATATCTGAGCAGCAATGCTACAACTGTGGAGTGTAGGGCTGGGTGGGTTGAGCTATTCCCCACATGGAGTGTAGGGCTGGTACGGGTGGAGTGTAGCGGTTGGTTACAGGCTGGGTTGGGCTTGCATACATGAATATGTCTGTTCTGTTCTAGAATGGGCCTTTGGGTCATACTGTTATCTGAAAAGGGGCTAAAGCCCAGTTTACTGTATTTTGAAAAGGGCTTCGGCCCAGTACCCACTATTATCTGAATAGGGCTTAAGCCCAATGGGCTTGAGCTGACTTGGGCTTTGGATGGGTTTTCCATACACACTGAGTTTTCCAAACTCACCCCCTTTCTCTTCCATCCTTCCAGGTGAGCCATAGTTGGTGGACTTGGAGCTGGGCGGGATTCAGAGTGGCCACGAAGATTAAATTTCTGGTTTTTTTTAAATAAGTTTCAATTAGCTTCCTTTTAAATTTGGCTTTTATTTTTGATTATTTCTATTCTGGTTAAAGTTGTAATAAGGCCGCTCTATTATTTTTATTTTGGGTTTTTAAATTGGTTAGCTCTAGGGCACGTTTTATAAAAGTTACTTATTTTCAAAATATCATGATAACTGAGCAAAGCTTCCGCAATGTAAATGTTTTCAAAGGAAATAAATATTTTAAATAGACTTAAACTTAATTTGTTGTTCGTGGACAAGTAATAAGCTTAAAGTGTGGCAATGGATGTGTGCATGTCTAGGATTGGATCATGGAAGAGCTAGGTACTTAAGCAGTCTAATTGACTCACCTCCTCTTTTCTTGAATCCTACGTGGTGCGCAGCTTCCATTCACTTTAATTTAAAATGAAAATGTTCTTTAAACACTAAGAAAGATTTTAGATAAAACATGACTTCTCTAATAACGCTTCAATGTGACACGCCAGATTCAGTCGTAACGTCTAGGCCGGGTTTAGGGTGTTACATCAGATCTCTCAGGTCGGACATTCCCAACACTTGCAACAGAAGTAGCAGGGACTCTAAAGCATGAATACGATCTAGCTTGATCTCGGTTTGAATGTCCCACATTAACATTTGAATGGCTTTGATCATCTCGAAATTTCTTTGACATAGACTGAAATGATCTACTCAAACATCTTTTTCTAACATCTCTAGCTTCAGAATCAACTTTTCTTTTCTCTTTAATTAATTCTTCAGATTTACATACTCACTCAATGAGCACTACCATTTCTTTAATTTCCAAAATCCCAACTAATAGACGGATATCTTCGTTTAGTCCATATTCAAACCTTTTGCACATTATTGCTTCATTTGATACACATTTACGGGCATACTGACTCAATCTTACAAATTCACATTCGTATTCAATAACAGACATATGACCCTGTTTAAGCTCGAGAAACTCTTTACGTTTCTGATCAATGAATCTCTGATCAATATATTTCTTCCACAATTCAGATTGAAAGAAATCCCACGTAACTCGTTCACTCGAAACCACAAATATTAAAGTTTTCCACCAATGATACGTCTTATCTCTCAGAAGTGAAACGGCACATTTAACACATTCCTCAGGACTCAGAGACATCTCATCAAACACTCTTATTGTATTTTCCAACCAAAATTTATCTCTTTCAGCATCATGATTCATTGTGGCTCGAAACTCTTCAGCCCCATACTTTCTAATCTTATCACCGGTGGTCTCCTCAACTGTATCAGATTCACTCATGGCATATCAGGAGTTTGAGAAGGATTAACTGAGGTGGAGGTTGTTGTACAGTCGGATTGGTTCTAATGTATTGGGTGAACCATTCATTCATCATCTGATAGAAGGCTTGCTTAGCCTCGCTATCACAGCTACTCATAGTCGATCGTGAATCATCTTTCACTGTCCCTTATGCGGGAGCAAGCGCATTGCTTTCAACATCGTCAGCTACTGCTCTATCGGGATCCATTTGCTATATAAAAGCACATTTCAAAGTCAGGAGTCATAACACTATCACAGATTCAGATATATGGCATGCATAGCTAGACTCATATACACTATAGTACTCCTAGGACCGACTAAACCACAGCTCTGGTACCAATAAAATGTAACACCCCTAACCCATAACCGACATTGGATTAGGGTTACGAGGCATTACCAGACAGACAGTACATTTCAAAACAATTCAGAATCACAGATGTTATTTAACATCATTTCATAAGCACACATCTCTAAATATAGTCTACGAGACCTAAAACATATATTTAAGGAAAGGTCAGAACTAAACCGAACCTATTCAGAATTTTTAGAACTTAACCAATTCTTTCAAACTACTAAAGTCACACGCCCGTGCGACTAGGCCGTGTGTCATACGTGGGTACTAGACACGCCCATGTGAACCAGCTGTGCTAAAAATAGGTCCTATACTGACTTTTTCACACGACCAATAGGCACGCCCGTGTACTATGGCCGCGTGATACTTAGCAAGCTACTGACTTTAGCCCACGGCCATATGACACTTCCGTGTGTAAAGACCGTGTGGTTATTAGGAGAATATTTCTTTTCTTACATGGCCACAAGGCACGCCCGTGTCCCCTAACTGTGTGGCACCAAGCAGGCTTGGTTTAAGCCAAATTTGCCACCCCTTTTTGGGTCCAATCCTACAAGCAATAATATACAACATTCATACCAAAATTTCCAACCAATTCCATGCTAAAAACATGCTTCATTATAACAAAAACATATTAGTTCATAAAACACTACAACCATACATCATTTGGCACCATCAACTAAATACCAAAACTATATACAACATTTCATTTGCTAGCCAACTCCCATGGCATAATATATACACATCAAAACTTATATACATAGACCTTCTAGCCTATACATGCCATACTTTAAAATATATACACTTTCAAAAGTACCAAAATGAGATTGATAGTGTGGTGATGATCATCGACTATCCCTGAGCCTTCAGTACCTACGATAACTGTAAAATAGACAGTAAACACACAAAGTAAGCTACAAAGAGCTTAGTAAGCCAAATACAATTGGTCTAACTACTAAAGCGTATAAGTACAATTCAACCATAAAGATTCATAACCATTTCATAGAATAATTCATAAACTTAACCATGCTCCTTTGTTTGCATATATGTCATGCTCCATTTCCATACATATTTCACAGAGACAGAGTTTTTCATATTCTTAAATTTAGTATGATACAAACGTACCTACATAGGTTATACATTTCATATACTCAATCTCAGATTTCGTATGCTATCATCAGACGGGTCAGAAACGATACAGATGCTCATAAACAAGTACAATGCCGACGACCCGGACGTGGTCTTACATGTAATTCAATATCGATGCCTCTATCCCAGACATGGTCATACACGAAATCAGATACGATGCCGATGTCCCAGACATGGTCTTATACGTAAATCTCAATCGAGGCCTATGTCCCAGACACGGTCGTACACGATGTCTCAGACAGATGTCAACTTTTCTTAAAAACATACAGAGCTTTTCAGATACTAAAATATTATCATACTTTACTCCAATATATTTATCTGGCACTCAAGGCCATCCAATACAGATTACATTTTATATGTACAAAATTTATTTCAATTAACTCGTATTTGTAATTTGAATTACCTTGGACGGATTTTGGACAGAACGAGTCGACTATTCGACTAATTTGGACTTCCCCCGATCTAAGTCTGATTTTCTTTGTTCTTGATCTAATACAATACAATTTCAACCATTCAATCATTTATTACATTCAATTTAATCCATAAACATATATTTAGGGAACATTTCATTTTAGCCTTTACAATTTCACACTTTGACAATTTAGTCCATTTTTCACAAAATCACAAATATGCAAAATTCACCAAGACTATAGCTTGGCCGAATATACATGGCTTCTATACAAGCCCAAATAACATATTTAATTCATAATTTAGTCCTTCAAAACCCTATTTTCACAAATTAGTCCAAATGACTCTATTACATCAAAACTCAAAGACAAAACTTATAATCCATCTACCAAGCCTTCATAATTCATCCAAAAACATCACCAAACTCATGATATCAACAATGGCATTTCATGAAATCTTTAACAGAAACAGAAATTCAGACATGATCTTTGAAGAACACGAAGCAACGATCACAGAAATGTAGAAATGATCAAAAAACGGACGAAAATTCATACCTTAATCAAGATGAATAAGGACCAAATCCTAGGTAAGCTTTTCTCTTTTCTTTTTCTTGTGATTTTTGGAAATAATGATGAATGATTCATCCAAAAACATGTTTTATTTTATTATAAACATTATAATGTCCCTTTTACCAAATTAACCTTAGTATAATAAACATTTAAGCTTATCATGGATGTCCAACAATGTCCATTTAATATATCAATGGTCTATTTGCATCTTAAAGACCTCATATTTAACAAGACAAATCAATGAGGTACTTCATCAAATAGAAAGCTACTTTTGCATTCTCTGCAATTAAGTCCTTTTTCATAATTAAGGTCAGAAACAGACAAATTAAATCACAGAAATTTCACAGATGTAAATTCACAAATCAAAGACACAGAAAATAATATTAAAATATTTTTTGGACTCGGATTTGTGGTCCCAAAACCACTATTCCAACTAGGGTAAAAACTAGACTGTTACAATTCTCCCCCCTTAGGGATTTTCGTCCTCGAAAATCTTACCGTTAAACAGATTCGGATATTGTTGTCTCATAGAATCTTCAAACTCCTATGTGGCCTCTTCAACACCGCGTCGATGCCACATCACTTTAACTAATGGAATTTTCTTGTTTTCAACTTTTTAACCTCACGAGATAAAATACGGATCGGCTTTTCTTCGTAAGTCATGTCGGACTGAATTTCAATCTCAGATGGTGAAATTACATGTGAGGGATTAGATCTGTATCGTCTAAGGATCGATAGGTGAAACACATTATGAATCTTTTCTAACCCAGATGGTAGCCTCAATCTATAAGCAACCGGTCCAACTCGCTGATGATTTCATAAGGCCCAATGAATCTCGGACTCAACTTGCCCTTTTTACCAAATCGGAACAGTTTCTTCCACGAAGATACTTTCAGAAACACTTTATCACTGACCTTAAATTCAATATCTTTTCTTTTCAAATCTGCATATGATTTCTGACAATCAGAGGCAGCTTTCAGACTATCTCGAATTACTTTCACTTTCTATTCTATTTCTTTTATCAGATCAATACAGTAAATCTTATTCTAACAGAGCTCAGACCAGTATAACAGAGTTCTACACTTTCTACAGTATAATGCTTCGTACGGTGCCATTTTGATGCTCGACTGAAAATTGTTATTATAAGAAAATTCAATCAAGGGTAGATATTGTTCCAACATACTTTGAAACTCAAGAATACAACATCTCAATATATCCTTGAGAATCTGAATAATCCGTTCAGATGGACCATCTGTTTGCAGATGAAAAGCAGTGCTAAACTGTAATTTAGTACCCAGAGCATCTTACAATTTCTTCCAGAATCGCGATGTGAATCTTGGGTCTCTATCTGACACAATCGACAATGGTGCACCATGCAATCTCACAATATCAAAAATATAAAGCTCAGTTAACTTATCAAGTGAGAAATCAGATCGTACTGGAATAAAATGAGCTGACCTTGTCAATCTGTCAACTACAACCCAGATTGCATCTTTCTTTCTCGAAGACAGAGGTAAACCCGAAACAAAATCTATGGTCACTTGATCTCATTTCCACTCCGGAATCATAATTGGTTGTAATAACCCAGATGGCACTTGATACTCAGCTTTAACTTGCCACCAATATAGTTGTTTCATTCCCGACCACCAATATAGTTGTTTCAAATTGTTATACATTTTCGTACTTCCCGGATGTACAGAAAATCTACTACTATGAGCTTCACTCGAAATCATTTGAATCAAATCTGGATTTCTCGGAATACAAATTCTATTTTTGAATCTCAAACAACCATCAACATCAACCCAGAATTCAGAATCACACAGAGTTCATTTTGCTATCAATTCATTTTCATATTTCTGAGCCTCGCAGATCTGTTGTATAAACAAAGCTTTTGCTTTCAGTTTAGCACAAACCAAGGTATCATCAGACAGTGCTAAATGAGTGTTCATAGCACGCAACGCAGATAATGATTTCCTACTCAGAGCATCAACAACAACATTAACTTTGCCCGGATGATAATTAATCATGAGTTCGTAGTCTTTTAATAGATCTAACCATCTTCTCTGTGGCAGATTCAAATCTTTTTGCATCATTAAATACTTCAGACTTTTATGATTAGAGAACATGTGACATTTCTCACCAAACAGATAGTGACGCCAGATCTTCAAAGTAAATACAATGGCAGCTAACTCAAGGTCGTGTGTTGGATAGTTCTTCTCATATGGCTTTAATTGTCTCGAAGCATAAGCAACAACTTTTCCTTCTTACATTAAAACAAAACCGAGTCCATTCAACGAAGCATCGCTGTAAACAACGAATTCTTTACCTGACTTAGGTTGTACTAATACTGGAGCTTCAGTTAACAGAGCTATTAACCGCTCAAAATTTTTTGACATTTCTCAGACCATTCAAACTTCACATCTTTCTGAAGCAATTTTGTCAACGGAGTTTGTAACACCCCGAACCCGAGACCGACACCGGAGTCGAACACGAGGTGTTAACAGACTTTAAACCCCTTATAAAAATATTTCCCAGACACTGCCAATCTGCGTACTAGTCGGTTTAAAAATCATATCTTGAGTTTCAGAACTCGAAAATCAGTGTCGTGATTTTTCCCAGAAACTATACTCATATGCCCATCTACATATTTTTTTATAGAATTTTTGGTCTGGCCAATTAGTACAGTTTATTAGTCAAATTCTCCCATGTTACAGGGATCGACTACCCTGACCTTTGCGCATTACGACTTGGATATCTCCTTGTACAGGGCTCCAATACTGATGCCGTTTGTTTCTATAGAAACTAGACTCATAGAGGAATCTATACATATATGGTATGACTCCTAATTATCTCTGGTTAATTTATAATGAATTTCCAAAGTCGTAACAGGAAATCCAGAAACCGTTCTGGCCCTGTCTCACGAGAACCTGAATATCTCTTAACATACTGTCCGTATGATTGTTTTGTTACTTTCCTATGAAAGTAGATTCATCAAGGTTTGTTTACATAATTTATTCACTATTTAATTCCCTTCCTACTATTTTTAGTGATTTTCCAAATCTACATCACTGCTGCTGTCAGCATCTGCCTTTAAGGTAGACTTTACCTATTTCATGGTTTCCATGATTCAACTAGCCCTTTTTGCATAAATAGCACAATTTATGATAGTGATTAACCATTCCCATGGCTAATCCTTGTCAAGCATATCCACACCGAATGATTATAACATTATACTCAAACACATATAAGCCATTTTCGCATGGCTATCCAAACTTATACAAGTCCAAACGGTCCACGACCCACAACAAACGGGTAGTCCTATACATGCCATTTCGAAGTTCAACCAAAATTGTACCAAAAAGGGGCTTTGATAGTGTGGGTGACTTTGACTTCAAGATCCCGAGTCCGATAGCTGGAGAACCAAATCTATAAAACAGAGGAGCAATGAAACAGAGTAAGCAATTTATGCTTAGTAAGTTTTGAGCAAGGAATTCCAGCACAACAAAGTATAGCATTCATATAGCTAAACGGATAATTTCATATGCACAAATTTTCGATATCATACTTGCTTCACATTTCCAACCCTTATGTACATACACAAAAGATCAACTTAGCCAAAGGCCGGTAGCTCGTTTATCAACTGAGCGAATACTTATTTGTAAGTGCTCAACTAAATTCAAGCACATACGAAACATACCTCAATGTTGGGATGTTTCTAGAGCATTAACTGAAATTTTTTTACAGCAAGATCATTCATTCCCAAATCACGTACCTTCGGAATTTAACCGGATATAGCTCCTCGTTCAAATGCCTTCGGGACATAGCCCGGTTATAGTAATTCGCACAAATGCCTTCGGGACTTAACCCGGATTTAGTAACTCGCACAAATGCCTTCGGGACTTAGCCCGGAATTAGTATCTCGGACAAATGCCTTCGGATCTTAGTCCGGATTTAGTATCTCGCACAAATGCCTTCGGATCTTAGTCTGGATATGGTCACTTAGCACAAAGCCTTCGGGACTTAGCCCGGACATCATTCAAATAACCATGCACATTTAACAATAAATCATGGCACATTCGTATTTCATTTTCGTTAGCAAAACTCAAACACAAGACATTTATCATTCTTGCAATTTCGGCTCAATAGCCACACACAAGAGCATGATTTTGTTTGCTTAAAACATGATCTAATCAAATCTTAATTTAAGCTCTCTTACTCAAGAACTTACCTCGGGTGTTGTCGAACGATTCCGATAGCTATTCGACCACTTTTTCCTTCCCTTTATCGGATTTATTTCCCCTTTGCTCTTGAGCTTAATTAAACAAATAAATTGATTTAATCATTTGAGCATCGAAAAGAGGAACACAAGGTACTTAGCCCATATTTATACATTAGACATTAAAGTCACATATGTACGGAATCATGAATCAAACTCAACATTAGCCAATTTTCCCCCTTGGCTGAATATGCATGTCCATTTTGGGGCCGATTTCAACACTTAATACATTCTACAAGTATGGTCACTTGTATTGACTAAACACCCTTTTGTTTCAAGTTCAAAACTTGGCTAATACGCACATATATACACTAGTAAAGCATCCTCTCCCTTTCCATCAATTTAACACATGCATTGCTCATTAACATACAAAAGTTATATTCGGCCTTAGCACACAACTTGCTAGCCGATTCTTCCCCATCTAGCAACCAATGCACATATGTGCTCACTCAAAAATGCTAAAAAGGAGAGTCAAGAATCATCAATCCACCATCACATGCATCATTAACAAGCTTCATATTTTGCATGCAATGGCATTAACACAAAATCCACCTAGGCCGAATCTTAACTCATCTTCATGCCTCATCACCACAACATCAAACATCAACCAAGAATGATGCATCCATGGCCGAGTGTCATTTCCATCACATAGCAAGATTTAGACCATGGGCTAGGTAGACTCAAGCTAACAACTAAAACATGCATGCATCTCATGGAACATCATCAAACATACCTTAGCCTAGCTACATGCATGGCCGAACCTCTTCAACCTTTCTCCTTCCTTCCTCCTTCAAACTTTTGGCCAAGGATGAACCAGAGGATGAGCACTTTTTTTCTTTGTTTTTCTTTCTAGTTTCGGCAAAATGGGGGAGGGGAGAAACAACTACACACTTTTTTTGTTTTCATCATATTCCCTTTCATTATTTAATTTCCATGCTCATTATTTTATTTTTTTCCACCAATGATGCACCAACAAGACATGTCTATGACATGTCTTGCCCATCACACTTGGTCTACCATGCTTGTCATGGCCGGCCACTACTAATAGGGGGGGAATTTGACATGCAAGTCCCCCCTTTTTCCACATGCACTAATAGGTCCTTACGCATTGACCTATCACATTTTAAAATTTTCTCACATAAGTCCTATTGACTAAATTCACATGCAATCGACTAATTCGAAGCTTGAAATTTTCACACATTCATAATTACATATTCTAGACAATAAATATCACATTCAAACATTTCGGTGAATCGGTTTAGCGGTCCCGAAACCACTTCCCGACTAGGGTCAATTTTGGGCTGTCACAACTCTCCCCCACTTAAGAAATTTTCGTCCCCGAAAATCTTACCGGTAAATAGGTTTGGGTATCGTTCTTTCATCGAGCTCTCGGTTTCCCAAGTAGCTTCCTCGATCCCGTGTTTGAGCCATAACACCTTCACTAACGGAACCCTTTTGTTTCGCAACTCCTTCACTTCACGAGCTAGGATACGCATCGGTTCTTCTTCATAACTCATATCGGCTTGAATTTCAACCTCTGATGGGCTAATTATGTGCGATGGATCAGATCGATAGCGTCGAAGCATCGAAACATGAAAGACGTCGTGAATCTTTTCAAGCTCAGGGGGCAAAATCAATCTATACGCAACCAGACCAACTCGTTCGGAGATTTCGTACGGCCCAATGAATCTCGGGCTCAACTTGCCCTTACGGCCAAACCTGAGTACCTTTTTCCAAGGCGAAACTTTAAGGAACACTTTATCTCCCACCTGATATTCAATGTCCTTTCGTTTCAAATCCACATACGATTTCTGACGATCTGTGGCTACTTTCAGACTTTCACGGATTACCTTTACTTTCTGTTCGGCATCCTTAATCAAATCAACTCCGAAAATTTTACTCTTCACCGAGCTCGGTCCAAAACAATGGTGGACGACATTTACAACCGTACAAAGCCTCGTAAGGTGCCATCTTAATACTTGATTGAAAACTATTGTTGTAAGCGAATTCAATCAAAGGTAAATACCGTTCTCATGAACTACTGAACTCGAGGATGCAACATCTCAACATATCCTCAAGTATCTGAATTATCCGCTCAGATTGACCATCGGTTTGGGGATGAAAAGCAGTGCTAAAATGCAGCTTGGTACCCAAAGCTTCTTGCAATTTCCTCCAAATCGCCGGATCTCTATCCGACACGATAGAAATAGGTACCCCGTGTAATCTCACAATCTGAGAAACATACAATTCGGCTAGTTTATCCAATGAAAAATCCGTACGCACGGGGATAAAGTGAGCCGACTTAGTCAGTCTATCAACAACAACCCAAATCGCATCCTTCTTACTTGTTGACAATGGCAGTCCGGACACAAAGTCCATTGTGACTCGATCCCATTTCCACTCGGGTATCATGATCGGCTGAAGTAATCCTGAAGGCACTTGATGTTCCGCTTTCACTTGTTGACATATTAAACATCTCGAAACAAAGTCGGAGATGTCTCGTTTCATACCATGCCACCAAAACCAACATTTCAAATCGTTGTACATTTTCGTACTCCCCGGGTGAATTGACATTTGGCCACAATGGGCTTCGTTCAGAATCATCGAAATGAGTTCCGAATTCCTTGGAACACACAAACGACTTCTGAACCTCAAACAATCATCATCATCAATTTGAAACTCCGATTCCTTGTTCGGAGCACACTCAGCCCGTTTTGCAACCAATTCATCATCAACTTTCTGGGCTTCACGAATTTGATGAATCAATAATGGTTTGGCTTTTAATTCAGCTACTAACACATTGTCGGGTAGAACAGACAAGTGCACATTCATCGCTCGTAAAGCAAACAATGATTTCCGGCTTAAGGCGTCCGCAACCATATTAGCCTTTCCCGGGTGGTAATCAATGACAAGCTCGTAATCTTTCAACAACTCAAGCCAACGTCTTTGTCGCAGATTTAAGTCTCTTTGAGTCATCAAATTTTTGAGACTTTTGTGATCCGAAAATACATGGCACTTCTCACCAAATAAGTAATGTCGCCATATTTTTAAAGCAAATACGATGGCAGCTAGTTCAAGATCATGGGTCGGATAATTTTTCTCATGTGGCTTTAATTGTCTCGACGCATAGGCCACCACTCGACCTTCTTGCATCAATACGCAACCCAACCCAAGTAGGGATGCGTCACTATAAATGACAAACTCTTTGCCTGATTCGGGTTGCACTAAAATTGGAGCTTCAGTCGAATAAGTTTTTAGTTGATCAAAACTTTTCTCCGTCCATTCAAACTTAACATCCTTTTGAAGTAGCTTCGTCATTGGTGTGGCTATCATCGAGAAACCTTTGACAAATTGTCGGTAATAACCGGCGAGCCCCAAAAAGCTTCGAACCTCAGTAATATTTCTTGGAGGCTTCCAATTAAGTATGGCTGAAATTTTGCTCGGGTCAACTTGAATACCCAATGTGGATACCACATGACCCAAGAAGCTAACCTCTCTTAACCAGAACTCACACTTACTGAACTTAGCATATAACTGCTTATCCCGCAAAATTTGCAACACCAGTCTCAGGTGCTCAGCATGTTCGGTCTCATCTCTTGAATAGACCAAGATGTCATCAATGAACACAACTATGAACCGATCCAAATATGGTCTGAAGATCCGATTCATCAAATCCATAAATACCACAGGGGCATTAGTGAGCCCAAACGACATCACTAAGAACTCGTAGTGACCATATCTCGTCCTAAAGGCAGTTTTGGGTATGTCCGATTCTCGAATTCGCAACTGATAATAGCCCGATCTCAGATCTATTTTTGAGAACATTGAGGCTCCCTTCAGTTGGTCGAACAAATCATCGATACGCGGTAACGGATATTTGTTCTTTATCGTCACTTTATTCAGTTGACGATAGTCAATGCACAACCTCATGGTTCCGTCCTTCTTTTTCACGAACAATACTAGTGCACCCCAATGTGAGAAACTTGGTCAAGCAAAACCTCTATCCGTCAATTCTTGCAACTGAGCTTTCAACTCTTTTAACTCGGTGGGTGCCATACGATACGGAGCTATCGAAATCGGCGTAGTCCCAGGTACAAGCTCAATACCAAACTCTACCTCCCGAACAGGTGGTAAACCCGGTAATCCTTCAGGAAAAACATCCGGGTATTCACAAACCACCGGCACAGATTCGGGTTTCTTGTCTAATTCTTTGTCATCCAGTACATACGCAAGGTATGCTTCGCACCCTTTTCTTACATATTTCTGGGCCAACATTGTTGATATTACAGCTGGCATCCCCTCCAAGTCCGTAGACTCAACTCGGATTACTTCGTTATTTGTGCACCTCAAATCAATAGTCTTGCTTTTGCAATTCACAACCGCATCATGCGCGGTCAACCAATCCAAACCAAGAATAACATCAAATTCATCAAACGGCAAAAGCATCAAGTTCGCCGGAAAACAGGAACCTCGAATTTCTAGGGGACATTTCTTACACACTTTGTCGACAAGCACGTAACGACCCAAGGGATTTGACACCCGAATTACGAACTCAGTAGACTCAATAGGTAAAGTCTTACTGGATGCTAAGGTTTCACATATGTAAGAATGAGTAGAACCGGGGTCAATCAAAGCAATTACATTAGTATCAAAGAGAGTAAAAGTACCGGTAATAACATCAGGCGAAGAAGCATCCTCGCGGGCACGTATAGCATAAGCTCTAGCAGGCGCATGAGCCTCGGATCTGGTCGTAGCATCTCTATATCCTCTCTGGCCACCACTAGCATTGCCCGTATTTCCAGATGGTCTACCTCGAGCAGTGGTAGCACCCGGTTTCCCACTCTGATTTACATTCTGTTCAGACAACCTCGGGCAATCTTTAATGAAGTGGTCAACTGATCCGCACTTGTAACAGGAGCGGTCAGGGAATCTACAACTCCCCGAATGCCATTTACCGCAATATCGACATTTCGTTCTGTCTCGATGTTCATTCCCAACACTGGCGACCGAAGTGCCTCGTGTACCCACAGGGGGTCGATCACGATCTCGTCTAAAAAGGCCCGAAGTGCCTCTCGACCAGCCCACATCATCTCGAAATTTCTTCGATGCCTGTTGAAGAGACTTTCCCGAAGATCTTTTACGAAACTCTCCAGTTCCCTCATCAACTTTTTGTTTTTCTTTTCTAAGCTCTTCGGCTTTACAAGCTCGCTCGACAAGTACTACGAACTCTCGTATTTCAAGAACGCCAACGAACATTTTTATATCTTCATTCAGCCCATCCTCGAAGCGTTTACACATAATAGCCTCGGACGAAACACATTCCCGAGCGTATTTGCTAAGTCTAACAAATTTTTGCTCGTAATCAGTAACCGACATGGAACCTTGCTTAAGCTCAAGAAATTCCTTCCGTTTTTGATCAACAAATCTCTAACTGATATACTTTTTCCGAAACTCAGTTTGGAAAAACTCCCAAGTTACTTGCTCTCGGGGCACAACAGAGGTCAGAGTACTCCACCAATAGTAGGCAGAATCACGTAGCAAGGAGATAGTACACTTTAGGCATTCATCGGGTGTACAAGATAGCTCATCGAGTACCCGGATAGTGTTGTCCAACCAAAATTCAGCTTGCTCGGCATCGTCGCTATCCGTAGCTTTAAATTCAGTAGCCCCATGTTTTCGGATTCTGTCAACTGGGGGCTTATTTGACCTTATTTGGTCAGTTACCGGAGGTATTGTAGGTGCGGGGGTTGTATTAGTCGGGAAGGGAGGTTGTGGAACAGCCGTATTAGTTCGAATGTATTGGTTGAACCAATCATTCATCACGCTATAGAAAGCTTGTCTAGCTTCCTCATTCGGGTTACTAGCATTAGGTTGAGAGTCCGCCGGCGCTGTCCCTTGTGCGGGAGCAGGTGCTACACTCTCAAGATCATCAGCTACCTCTCGGTCGGGATCGGGATCCATTACTATAAATAAACACATTTACAATTGTCAGAAATCACCACACTATCAAGTAATCACATAAAATGGCATGTATAGCTAGACCCAACGCATTACGGTAGTCCTAGAATCGACTAAACCGTAGCTCTAATACCAATCAAATGTAACACCCCGAACCCGAGACCGACACCGGAGTCGAACACGAGGTGTTAACAGACTTTAAACCCCTTATAAAAATATTTCCCAGACACTGCCAATCTGCGTACTAGTCGCTTTAAAAATCATATCTTGAGTTTCACAACTCGAAAATAAGTTTCGTGATTTTTCCCCGAAAATAGACTCATATGCCCATCTACATATTTTTTTCTAGAATTTTTGGTCTGGCCAATTAGTACAGTTTATTAGTCAAAATCTCCCATGTTACAGGGATCGACTACCCTGACCTTTGCGCATTACGACTTGGATATCTCCTTGTACAGGGCTCCAATACTGATGCCGTTTGTTTCTATAAAAACTAGACTCATAGAGGAATCTATCCATATATGGTATGACTCCTAATTACCTCTGGTTAATTTATAATGAATTTCCAAAGTCGTAACAGGAAATCTAGAAACCGTTCTGGCCCTGTCTCACGAGAACCTGAATATATCTTAACATACTGTCCGTATGATTGTTTTGTTACTTTCCTATGAAAGTAGATTCATCAAGGTTTGTTTACATAATTTATTCACTATTTAATTTCATTCCTACTATTTTTAGTGATTTTCCAAATCTACATCACTGCTGCTGTCAGCATCTGCCTTTAAGGTAGACTTTACCTATTTCATGGTTTCCATGATTCAACTAGCCCTTTTTGCATAAATAGCACAATTTATGATAGTGATTAACCATTCCCATGGCTAATCCTTGTCAAGCATATCCACACCGAATGATTATAACATTATACTCAAACACATATAAGCCATTTTCGCATGGCTATCCAAAATTATACAAGTCCAAAGGGTCCACGACCCACAACAAACGGGTAGTCCTATACATGCCATTTCGAAGTTCAACCAAAATTGTACCAAAAAGGGGCTTTGATAGTGTGGGCAACTTTGACTTCAAGATCCCGAGTCCGATAGCTGGAGAACCAAATCTATAAAACAGAGGAGCAATGAAACGGAGTAAGCAATTTATGCTTAGTAAGTTTTGAGCAAGGAATTCCAGCACAATAAAGTATAGCATTCATATAGCTAAACGGATAATTTCATATGCACAAATTTTCGATATCATACTTGCTTCACATTTCCAACCCTTATGTACATACACAAAAGATCAACTTAGCCAAAGGCCGGTAGCTCGTTTATCAACTGAGCGAATACTTATTTGTAAGGGCTCAACTAAATTCAAGCACATACGAAACATACCTCAATGTTGGGATGTTTCTAGAGCATTAACTGAAATTTTTTTACAGCAAGATCATTCATTCCCAAATCACGTACCTTCGGAATTTAACCGGATATAGCTCCTCGTTCAAATGCCTTCGGGACATAGCCCGGTTATAGTAATTCGCACAAATGCCTTCGGGACTTAACCCGGATTTAGTAACTCGCACAAATGCCTTCGGGACTTAGCCCGGAATTAGTATCTCGCACAAATGCCTTCGGATCTTAGTCCGGATTTAGTATCTCGCACAAATGCCTTCGAATCTTAGTCCGGATATGGTCACTTAGCACAAAGCCTTCGGGACTTAGCCCGGACATCATTCAAATAACCATGCACATTTAACAATAAATCATGGCACATTCGTATTTCGTTTTCGTTAGCAAAACTCAAACACAAGACATTTATCATTCTTGCAATTTCGGCTCAATAGCCACACACAAGAGCATGATTTTGTTTGCTTAAAACATGATCTAATCAAATCTTAATTTAAGCAATCTTACTCAAGAACTTACCTCGGGTGTTGTCGAACGATTCTGATAGCTATTCGACCACTTTTTCCTTCCCTTTATCGGATTTATTTCCCCTTTGCTCTTGAGCTTAATTAAACAAATAAATTGATTTAATCATTTGAGCATCGAAAAGAGGAACACAAGGTACTTAGCCCATATTTATACATTAGACATTAAAGTCACATATGTACGGAATCATGAATCAAACTCAACATTAGCCAATTTTCCCCCTTGGCCGAATATGCATGTCCATTTTGGGGCCGATTTCAACACTTAATACATTCTACAAGTATGGTCACTTGTATTGACTAAACACCCTTTTGTTTCAAGTTCAAAACTTGGCTAATACGCACATATATACACTAGTAAAGCATCCTCTCCCTTTCCATCAATTTAACACATGCATTGCTCATTAACATACAAAAGTTATATTCGGCCTTAGCACACAACTTGCTAGCCGATTCTTCCCCATCTAGCAACCAATGCACATATGTGCTCACTCAAAAATGCTAAAAAGGAGAGTCAAGAATCATTAATCCACCATCACATGCATCATTAACAAGCTTCATATTTAGCATGCAATGGCATTAACACAAAATCCACCTAGGCCGAATCTTAACTCATCTTCATGCCTCATCACCACAACATCAAACATCAACCAAGAATGATGCATCCATGGCCGAGTGTCATTTCCATCACATAGCAAGATTTAGACCATGGGCTAGGTAGACTCAAGCTAACAACTAAAACATGCATGCATCTCATGGAACATCATCAAACATACCTTAGCCTAGCTACATGCATGGCCGAACCTCTTCAACCTTTCTTCTTCCTTCCTCCTTCAAACTTTTGGCCAAGGATGAACCAAAGGATGAGCACTTTTTTCTTTGTTTTTCTTTCTAGTTTCGGCAAAATGGGGGAGGGGAGAAACAACTACACACTTTTTTGTTTTCATCATATTCCCTTTCATTATTTAATTTCCATGCTCATTATTTTATTTTTTTCCACCCATGATGCACCAACAAGACATGTCTATGACATGTCTTGCCCATCACACTTGGTCTACCATGCTTGTCATGGCCGGCCACTACTAATAGGGGGGAATTTGACATGCAAGGCCCCCCTTTTTCCACATGCACTAATAGGTCCTTACGCATTGACCTATCACATTTTAAAATTTTCTCACATAAGTCCTATTGACTAAATTCACATGCAATTGACTAAATATCAGAATCCTTTATTCGCAACTGGTAGTAACCCGATCTCAGATTTATCTTAGAAAACACAGTAGCACCTTTCAACTGATCGAATAAGTCATCAATTCTAGGCAGAGGGTATTTATTCTTTACAGTCACTTTATTAAGTTGACGGTAATCAATACACATTCTTATTGTGCCATCTTTCTTTTTCACAAACAGAACAGGAGCACCCCATGGTGAAAAACTCGGTCTAGCCAACCCTCGATCAGTCAATTCTTGCAATTGAGATTTTAATTCTTTTAACTCGATCGGAGCCATTCTATACGAAGCTATTGAAATCGGAGTAGTACCAGGTACTAATTCAATGCCAAACTCGACTTCTTGAATTGGTGGCAAACCAGGTAGTTCTTCAGGAAACACATCCGGGAATTCACAGACAACAGACACTGATTCAACTTTGTTATCATCCATTTTCGAGTCTAACACATAAGCTAAGTAGGCTTCACAACCTTTCTTCACACATTTCTATATTTTCATTGCAGATACCATAGCTGGTAGTCCATTTAGATCACCAGACTCAATTCAGATTATTTCATCATTCTTACACCTTAAATCAATGACTTTTCATTTGCAATTCACAATAGCATCGTACAGGGTTAACTAATCCATTCCTGGAATTATATCAAATTCGTTAAAAGGCAAAAGCATCAGATCAGTAGAAAAACAAACATCCCGAATCATTAACAGGCAATTCTTGTAGACTTTATCAACCAAGACACTTTTGCTTAATGGGTTCGATACTCTAATTACGAATTCAGTAAACTCTACAGGCAAAGTCTTACTGTACACTAAATTCATACAAATATAAGAATGCCTTGATCCAGGATCTATCAATGCAATCACAGAAGTATCATAGAGAGTAAAAAATACCAGTAATCATGTCTAGAGATGAGGCTTCCTCACGAGCTCGGATAGCATAGGTTCTGGCAGGTGCTCTGGCCTCATATCTAACAATAGTATCTCCAGTAGCTCTTTGACCACTACTTGCATTACTTGCATTTCTGGAAGGTCTACCTCTAGCTAAGGTGTTACTCGATCTCGAATTTGTACATTTTCTTACTCAACAGGTTCAGAACAATCTCCTACAAAATGATCCAGAGATCCACATCGAAAACAGGCTTGGTCATTCAATCTACAATATCCCAGATGTCTTTTACCACAGTGTTTACATTTAGATCTTTCAGATCAGACATTCCCAACACTTACAACAGAAATAGTAGGGACTCTAAAGTTTGAATACGATCTAGCTCGATCTTGGTTTGAATGTCCCACATTAACATTTGAACGTCTTTGATCATTTCAAAATTTCTTTGACATAGACTAAAATGATCTACTCGAAGATCACTTTCTAACATTTCTAGCTTCAGAATCAACTTTTCTTTTCTCTTTACTTAATTTTCAGCTTTACATGCTCGCTCAACGAGCACTACCATTTCTTTAATTTCCAAAATCCCAACTATCGTTTAGTCCATCTTCAAACCTTTTGCACATTATTGCTTCATTCGATACACATTCACGGGCAAACTGACTCAATCTCACAAATTCACATTTGTATTCAATAACAGACATACGGCCCTGTTTAAGCTCAAGAAACTCTTTACGTTTCTAATCAATGAATCTCTAACTGATATATTTCTTCCGAAATTTAGATTGAAAGAAATTCGACGTAACTCGTTCACTCGGAACACAGATATTAAAAAGTTTTCCACCAATGATACACCGTATCTCTCAGAAGTGAAACAACACATTTAACACATTCCTTAAGACTCAGAGACATCTCATCAAACACTCTTATTGTATTTTCCAACCAGAATTCGGCTCTTTCAGCATCATCATTCGTTGTAGCTTGGAACTCTTCAGCCCTATACTTTCTAATCTTATCAACCAATGGTCTACTCAACTGTACTAGATTCACTCATGCAAATCAGGAGTTTGAGAAGGATTAACCGGGGGTGGAGGTTGTTGTACAGTCGGATTGGTTCTAATGTATTGGGTGAACCATTATTCATCATCTGACAGAAAGCTTGCTTAGCCTCGCTATCATGGCTACTCATAGCTGATCGTGAAGCATCTTACAACGTCCATTGCACGGGAGCAGGCGCATTGCTTTAACATCGTCAGCTATAGCTCTATCAGATCCATTTGCTATATAAAAGTACATTTCAAAGTCAGGAGTCATCACACTATCACATATTTAGATATATGGCATGTATAACTAGACTCATATAAACTATGGTAGTCCTAGAATTGATTAAACCATAGCTCTGATACCAATAAAATGTAACACCCCTAACCCATAATCGACATTGGATTAGGGTTACGAGGCATTACCAGATAGACAGAACATTTCAGACCAATTCTGAATCACAGATATTATTTAACATTATTTCATAAGCAATCATCTCTAAATATAGTCTATGAGACCTAAAACATACATTTAAGGAAAGGTCGGAACTAAATCGAACCTATTTAGAAATTTCAGAACTTAACCAATTCTTTCAAACTGTTAAAGTTACACACCCGTGCGACTAGGCCGTGTGTCATACACAGGTACTAGGCACGCCCATGTGAACCAGTCGTGCCAAAAATAGGTCCTATACTGACTTTTTCACACGACCAATAGGCACGCCTGAGTGCTATGGCCGTGTGATACTTAGCTAGCTACTAACTTTAGCCCATGGCCATATGACACACCGTGTGTCAAGACCATTTGGTACTTAGAAGAATACTGCTTTTATTACACGACCGCAAGGCACACCCGTGTCCCCTCACCGTGTGGCACCAAGCAGGCTTGGTTTAAGCCAAATTTGCCACCCCTTTTTGGGTCCAATCCTACAAGCAATAATATACAACATTCATACCAAAATTTCCAACCAATTCCATGCTGAAAACATGCTTCATAATAACAAAAACATATTAGTTCATAAAACACTACAACCATACATCATTTGGCACCATCAACTAAATACTAAAACTATATACAACATTTCATTTGCTAGCCAACTCCCATGGCATAATATATACACATCAAAACTTATATACATAGACCTTCTAGCCTATACATGCCATACTTTAAAATATATACACTTTCAAAAGTACCAAAATGAGATTGATAGTGTGATGACGATCCTCGACTATCCCCAAGCCTTCAATAGCTACGATAACTGTAAAATTGACAATAAACACACAGAGTAAGCTACAAAGAGCTTTGTAAGCCAAATACAACTGGTCTAACTACTAAAGCATATAAGTACAATTCAACCAGAAAGATTCATAACCATTTCATAGAATAATTCATAAACTTAACCATGCTCCTTTGTTTGTATATATTTCATGCTTCATTTCCATACATATTTCACAGAGACAGAGTTTTTCATGTTCAGAAATTTAGTATGATACAAACATACATACATAGGTTATACATTTCATATACTCAATCTCAGATTTCGTATGCTAACATCAGACGGATCAGAAACGATACAGATGCTTATAAACAAGTAAAATACTGATGACCCGGACGTGGTCTTACATGTAATTCAATATCGATGCCTCTGTCCCAGACAAGGTCTTACACGAAAGCAGATACGATGCCGATATCTCGACATGGTCTTATACGTAAATCTCAATCGAGGCCTATGTCCCAGACACAGTTTTACACGATGTCTCAAACATATGTCAACTTTTCTTAGAAACATACAGAGCTTTTCAGATACTAAAATATTATCATACTTTACTCCAATATATTTATCTGGCACTCAAGGCCATCCAATACAGATTACAGTTTATATCTACAAAATATATTTCAATTAACTCGTAATTGTAATTTGACTTACCTTGGACGGATTTTGGACAGAACGAGTTAACTATTCGACTAATTTGAACTTCCCCCGATCTAAGTCTAATTTTTTTTCTTGATCTAATACAATATAATTTCAACCATTCAATCATTTATTACATTCAATTTAATCCATATACATATATTTAGGGAACATTTCATTTTAGCCATTACAATTTAACACTTTGACAATTTAGTTTATTTTTCACAAAATCACAAATATGCAAAATTCACCAAGACTATAGCTTGGTCGAATATACATGGCTTCTATACAAGCCCAAATAACATATTTAGTTCATAATTTAGTCCTTCAAAACCCCATTTTCAGAAATTAGTCCAAATGACTCTATTACATCAAAACTCAAAGACAAAAGTTATAATCCATCTACCAAGCCTTCATAATTCATCCAAAAACATCACAAAACTTATGATATCAACAATCTAATTTCATGAAATCTTTAACAAAAATATAAATTCAGACATGGGCTTTGAAGAACACGAAGCAACGATCACAGAAATGTAGAAATTATCAAAAACGGTTGAAAATTCATACCTTAATCAAGATGAACAAGGACCGAACCCTAGGTAAGCTTTTATCTTTTCTTTTTCTTGTGATTTTCGGCAATAAGGATGAATGATTCATCCAAAAACATGTTTTATTTTATTATAAACATTATAACATCCCTTTTACCAAATTAACCTTAGTATAATAAACATTTAAGCTTATCATGGATGTCCAACAATGTCCATTTAATATAGAAATGGTGTATTTGCATCTTAAAGACCTCATATTTAACAAGACAAATCAATTAGGTACTTAATCAAATAGAAGGCCACTTTTGCATTCTCTGCAATTAAGTCCTTTTTCATAATTAACCTCAGAAACAGACAAATTAAATAACAGAAATTTGACAGATGTAAATTCACATATCACAGACATAGGTAATAATATTAAAAAAATTTTCAGACTCGGATTTGTGGTTCCAAAACCACTGTTCTGACTAGGGTCAAAACCAGACTGTTACAGATTTAAATAAGATAATTGGAAGGTTTGTGCCATACAAGTGTGAAAAATAATTTGCCAGAAGTGGATGATATGTTTGTGAAAATGTTACTATGATGATGAAATAGTGTTATATGTATATGTATATAAGGGACGAGTTAGGGACCTTACGACCCCCTTACCAGAGTGGTGTTTTGTAAAAGATTTTATAATATCAATGTTGAATAAGCTCACAAGTATGAGACCAAAGAGTTCAGTTGTAGAATGATTATAACTATGATTAGAGATTAATTGGATTGATAAGTAAAGGTAGAGCTAGTAAAGTGTAAAGTCAAGAAACGTATTAACTGGAATTTCTTCAGAACCGTTCTTCTTCAATGAAAATCATAATGTGGGATTTGTAATAATAGAAATAGTTGGAGAAATAAATCTTGAAATGTAAGATGTCTGAATGTGGTAACTATAGTAAGTAGAATATGAATGTCTCTCTTGAGGTACTCTATGAGTTCATTTACTCTCGGAAGTATTACTGGGGCTATCTATTTTCAGATAAATTGTTATCATGTGAAAATGTTTTCTAATCTTTGAATAAGATGAAAGTATTGATAGTTTGACTAGTATATAATCTGTATTACTCTATTTTCCCTCTAGCATTCTATTACGTTCCATCTGTTGGGATTTTATGAGATAATGTATCTGATGTTATCATTCTGTTCCTTCTAATGGATGCTCTGTTCGATATATATATATGGGAAGGTACATTATCCTTGTTGCATTTAATTCCAGTGGGCTTGAATGATGTATTCTTCTAAACTTCTTTCCTCTAGGAAATTATCGAAATCTTCCATATTTTCTTATGAGCTTTGTTCTGGGTCTTTCATTATGATATTGTATCTTAGATTTCTTTATTTTGGATTTCTCTATCTTGGACTTCTTAATCCTGGTTTTCTTGTTATCTATATTCAGGAATTTATCAATCACGGTTCATATCTACAGTGTGTTCTTCAGTTTTGATAATCATGTCAAGTGTGACTATGCTTCTGGTTTGATCATAGTAATGTGGTAATTCTAGTATCTAGATTTCTCTAAATCTTTGTGAAGGATTTGACATCGGCAAAGGTATAAGTGGTGAAATTGCTAGTATCAGCTTGTATGATGAATTTCTTTTCTCAAGAAAGTTAATCAAGTTAATGCCTTCGATTAGGAACATTTATACTACCTTGAGCTAATGCAATTGAAATGAACTTTGATTAGTATGATGAGTGAATTTTGCATGATTACATGTTAAATCATTTTGACAACTGAAAGGAAGGATTTTCTGAAACTTTATCAAGTAATAATTAAGACCGACTTGGTTGTTCAGTTTGTTTGGGTTATTGTTTGAAACATTTAATGGGATATTTATGTTTGAAATTTTTCCCAAGTCTGACAATAAGATTTTATCTCTCCGGGTAAAAGACAGATAGTCTGAATGAAAGTGTATATATCTTAGAAGACTTTGATACAATTTAAAGTTGCTTTGAATGATAAAGTTTTTGTCTTGTGAAAGTTGAATAGTTTACTACATGTTGGTCATGATTTGAATATACAAGAATATTGTTAACTGAAGCCTTGAAATTAGTTTAGTCTGCATTGAGCAAAGACTTCTCGATTTTTAGTGATGTGTTTTAAGACAAGAAGGGCAGTGTGATAGCTTAAAGTATCTGCTGTCATAGAAAGACTTACGTTGAGATAGTGTAGCTGACTTGACTTGTTAAAGGATGATAAGATAGTTATGGTATGATCTCTGAGAATGAGATTACTATAGATTTCATATCAAAATTATTCCTATCTTTGAAAGAGAAAGATGTCATATGACTTGTTGTTAAGTAATTGATGAATCTGCAAATCATGTCGGTAAGTACTGAATTTTCACTTATCAGACTTATGGGATTAAGTATCTTTGAGATTGTTGAATATCTTAAAATGCTAGTTTTTGTTAATCGGATTGAGATCCGGGATTTATATCGTGAATTATTGAAAAAGCTAATTGAGGCTCTAAATTTTAATGATGACCAGAGGTTGAACTAGTAAAATGTCGGGATGTATAAAATGATAGAGAACATAAGGCCATGATGATTAGGTTGGCTATGCCATTTGAATCCGAGAGAATTCAAGTATGATGTGTACATACATATTCTATGATGGTATGGGTTCGAACCTTGTATACATGAGTTCTTTGATAGAAGTCAAGATTCGATTGATGCGTCATATAACACGGAATTGTTCATGACTTTACTATGAGAAATTAAAGAGCTAAGTATTAAACATTGACTAAGTAAAAGTTCTTCAGCAATGATTATGAGATAGTGGAGTTTATGGGAATATCAAACCACTCTTCTAGTAAAATCTTCGGGGATGAAAATCCCTAAATGGGGGGAGAGTTGTAACATCCCGAATTAGGGCCTAGTCAGAATAGTGGTTTCGAGACCACAAATCTGACACAAAAAAATTTGTCTTTATTATATTTTTATGGTCTATAATTTGGTCAAAATGACTAAATTGTAAAAAGTGCAAAAGTTGAGTTCTACATGTTAGAGGTGTCTAATTGTTATGAAATTTTAAATTGGAGGCCCTTAAATGGTCATTAGACCATTGGATAATTTTTTGGACAAAAATGGACATGAAATGGGTGAAATAGAATATTTTTAAGTTAGGGGCACTTTGGTAATCTAGTAATTAAAATGAATTAAAAACAAAATTAAAAGCCAATTTTCGTCCATCTTCTACCCCATGGTTGAAACTTGCATGGAGAAGACATAGCTAGGGTTTTTCAAGCTTCCAAGCTCGATTATAGGTCTGTTCTAGCCCCGTTTTTAATGATCCTGTTCTAGCCCCGTTTTTAATGATTTTTACGCTTTTGAAATCCTCGTAAAAAAGATCTACTCATTTCTACCCATGTTTTGAGCAAGGGTTTGTGTTTAAAAATTTACCCATGGATGACATGCATGTGTTTTGATGTCTCATGGTAGAAAATGAATGCTCAGTGTGTAATAAACGACTTTTACTAAGTGATTTTTGGTGAAATTGTCAAAAAGGATCGTTTTGCAAAAGTTACAAAATTTGTCATAAAGGTATGATTTAGTGGAAATTAGGGGCTGCTATAGTTATGAAAATGATTTGGCTAGGGTTAAAATGCAAGGAAATTGGATAAAAGTCATCTTACGAGCCTTAGGGAAAAAGTGCAAATATGTAAAAGTTTAGGGGTCAAATTGCAAATTTGTAATGATTTTTGGACCCATATGAATAATGTGACTAATTAGTAAGCCAAATGTGATATTATAGACCAAAGAAAATGAGATTCGAGCATAGATTGGAAATGAATGAGATTATGGACTAAATCGGAATATAAAGTCGTGCTCGCATTCAAGGTAAGTTCGTGTGTCAATAATATTGCAATGCTATGTTTGAATTGAAAATTATATATTATTATTGCACGAATGGCATGATTTAATATATTGAAAAGTGATGAAAGAATGGTATATAAAAATTGTAAGAACAATGATATATGACTAGTAGTACATAAAATGTTGGATGGTTCAATTATTGATGGCTTACTATATGATAGCTGAATATATTGAGAATTTGATATAACATGATGTTTTATTAAGTTGGATAACTTGTGAAAGAGTGAAACGGAAGGTAAGTTTGTATGTAAATAATATATCGTTTTTATTTATGTTATAATATTTTGTTATTATATGAGATGTGGTTGCATATTGAGTGATCACTTCATGTAAATTATGAATTGAAATTGATTATGGATGAATTGGAAAAAGGTTGAAAAGTGAGGAATTTCCCAGTTGGACCTTCGGAATAAAAAAGATACGAATAATCCTGTAACACCCCTAACCCGACCCATCATCGAAACAGGATTACGGAGTATTACCGATCAATACAGTACATTCACATGTAAAACAAGAATAAATACAATGCTATACATCTAAATATAGTTTTAATGGGCCCTCGATACTTTACAAGTATAATTAAAACAAACTGGGGTTCGATCGGAAGCTTAGGAAATTTTTCATGAAATTTTAAATTTTCTTCTTTTGAACAATACCACACGCCCGTGTGGCTATTTTAACATGCCTGTGCGGCTTGGGACACATCCGTGTCCTCAACCCATGTGCAACACTAACTTTTAAACACGGCCATGACACATGTCCGTGTGGCTGCCCGTGTACTAAACTGACTTTAAGACACGGTCGTGGCAACCAAGGCACACACCCGTGTACTAACTTGGTTGTAACAATTTAAGTGCAGGGGACATGTAACACCCTGAATTTGGGCCTAGAAGTTTTGGGCCTTAAGCGTGGGAGCGGTTGAAGGTAGCTTATAATATTCTGTTGTGCGTGAAAATTTCGTAGTTGAAGGCTTGTTTTAGTGGTTAAGTGTGCTGAGAAGTGTTGGAGAAGTCCTGGGTTCAAACCTGGACTCTAGCAAAAATTTTGGTTTAAGGTGAATCAACCCTGGGTGTAGTAGGTAGGCCTTAAGAATATTGTTGGAGAAATTGTGACACAAAAAGCCTTGTGGCTTAGTGGCGAGTAGCGTATGGGGCATCTGAGGAGAGGTATGGGTTCGAATCCCATGGCAAGCAAAGAGCATTTATTTTGCTAACAGGGGGCGGCAAGAGTTGGTGTTGAATTTAAACTCTGATGATGGAGGGATCCCACATCGGGAAGCTAACATAAGAGTGGATGCGAAGCTAGCTTTAAATGTAGAGAACCATGAGGAGAGTAAAGGTACCTTTCTTGGCTGTCCATTTCGCTTTATGGCATGCTCGTTTGGGTTGGGCGTCGGCTAAGAGTGCTCGGAGTGTGGATTAACTCTAGTCTCCAATCAGGTGTGTATTTCTCGCTACTCTAGCTATAGGATGGCTACTTCAGGCAGCAATGGGCCGAAAGGGGCCATGTGGGCCCAATGGGCCTACGGACCCAATTGGATAAGTTGTTTGATTGTGTAGTAAATTTGGACTAGGCTAGGTGAATCTCATATCTGTCGCTAGATTTGGGCTAAAAGGGCCACACGAGCGTGTAGGCCCATTTGGGCTGAGAATAGGCTTTGGGCCCATTTGGGCCGAGAATAGCCTTTGGGACCATTCGCATTATTATCCCTGTTTAGAATACTTTAGTTTACCAAATTACTGAAATGCCCTCTATTTGTAGAATTACCATTTTACCCTCGATTTATAGAATTACCGTTTCACCCTTGATTTACAAAATTACCGTTTTACCCTCGATTTATAAAATTACCATTTTACCCTCAGTTTACAAAATTACCGTTTTACCCTCGGTTGTGAAATTCTTGAAATACCCCTGTGGGGTAGAATTACCGAAATACCCCTGTAGGGTAGAATTACCAAAATACCCCTATAGGGTAGAATTACCGAAATACCCCTGTAGGGTAGAATTACCGAAATACCTCTGTAGGGTAGAATTACCGAAATACCCCTGTAGGGTAGAATTACCGAAATACCCCTGTAGGGTAGAATTATTGCAATACCTCTGTAGGGTAGAATTACTAAAATACCCCTATAGGGTGGAATTACTGAGATACCTTGTGGGGTAAAATTACCATTTTTCCCCTAAGGTGTTAAATGACTATTTTTCCCTTGTGGCCCAGTGACTAACTTAGACTGTGTGGTTGACGAATTTGATTGTGAATATATGTTGGTATATGAATGACTTGATTGTGATTGTTTGATTCAAATATGGGCATGACATTCTGCATACATGACATGTTGCATGGGTTGGGATTTTGTAAGGAGGAAGATTTGATCTGTTAGGATCGCATGGTTGCTTGACGACTGTGGATCCACCGAAGGCTTAAGAGCCGTATATTAATACTGATTTGATAAGGTCGCACGGGTCACCCAAGACGACTATGGACCGATCAATAGCTGAGTGCTGATCATATTTACCCGAGGCTGTGTGCCGACTATATTACCGTCGCTGATGGCTATGTGCCTAACATGATACAGCTACCGATGGCTTAAAGCCTTCTGATTATGGCTTGGTGTCAACCTACATATGGCTCTGTACCAACCTGATTATGGCTGTGTGCCAAACGTATTTGCCTAAGGCTATGTGCCAATATATGGTTATTGACGACTTTGTGTCGATCACAATTACCTAAGGCTATGTGCCGGTTATGTTACTCTAGTTGATGGCTGTGTGCCTAACATAATGCAGTTATCGATGGCTTTCTACCACGTATTCTGTTAAGTGGCTTTGCCGCATTATTTGTTTCTGGTGGCTATGCCACAAATATCTGTTCTGGTGGCTCTGCCACAATATCTGTATTTGGTAACTCTGTCACAATATCTGATAACTGAGCAGCAATGCTGCAACTATGGAGTGTAGGGCTGGGTGGGTTGAGCTATTCCCCACATGGAGTGTAGGGCTGATACGGGTGGAGTGTAGCGGTTGGTTATATGCTGGATTGGGTTGGGATTGCATTCACATTCTGATTTTTGATTCTGTTACCCGATACTGATTCTGATTTTGATTCTGTTACCTGATACTGATTTTGATTCTGATTCTGTCAACTAATTCTGATTCTGATTCTGATTCTAGTTCTGATAATGTTTCTTATTCTGTAATGGGTTAAAACGCATCTGGTACTATCTGTTAAAATAGGCTAAGGCCCAATTGGTATTCAAACTGTAAGTAAGGCTGGGGCCAGACTTTTAATTCTTTTATATGATTGACTGTTCCTTTTATAGTAGGGGATTTCACACTGAGTTTTCGTAAACTCACCCCGTTTATTAACCTTTTAGGTAATTTCCAGCCTTAGACGGATCTGAGGAAGCCACACACACTGTTTATGTTATAGTTTTGATTACTGCTTTTAAATGTTTTTATGTGGGTTGTAGTAAAGCCGTTGTAATTTTCTGGATTTCAAATTTGGAATTTTATTTATTGTTCTTATAATTGCTAGTATTAGAACACGGTTTTCCAAAGCAACTACTGTTGTTCAAAACATTACGTAACCGCAATTGTTTTTAAATTAAGCTTTCGCAACTGCCAGGATTTTTTACAAAGTTGTTAAGAATGTTATTCAGCTGAGGTTTTCTAACAAGGTTTAAAAAGGGTACAAGTTTTTAATTATTAAGAAGGGTTTTTTAATGGAAACATGGTTTCTGAAAAACACTTCAATGTGACACGCCAGATTCGAGCCAAAATTCCAAGCCGGGTTTGGGGTGTTACAGGACACACGGCCTAACAACATGCCAATGTACAAGCCGTGTGTCTCACACGGGCTAGTCACACGCCCGTGTGACAAACCATGTGAATTCAAAATGAACCTTGTATTTTAAAATTTACCAATCCTGCAAACTGTAGGCAACAAGCATTTCAAAATTTCTCCATTCAATCATTCTAAACATGATTAAACATACTTATGACATCTTGGGTACATTCCATTATCAACAATTAACAAGCTTTACCTTATTGAGTTCGGGATCAGCCTGGGATGCTGATTCAACAATCTAGCTTTAACTTAACCTGCGTACGGAAATAAACCGTACCTGAGTATGAACTCAATGGTATTTCTATAAACCAATACTTAAAATATAACATACAAATAAATTCATATAATGATCATAATTATTTAATCATTCACTTCACAAATAAACTATTCATAATTCACTTAATCTTTATCATTTATTAACTCGATTAGCTTTTCAAATGAATTCATAAATCATCTAAACATTAATACTTTCCATTCGTATGTTTTACTCACACTATCCCAATTCAGTATCAATAAACATTTATAGTATCAATCAATTTATCAGTTTCATACAGTAACATTTCGACACTCTATAGCAGTCAGTTATGGAATAACAGTCACTTATTCAATAACAGTCAATCATTCTGTAGCAGTCAACCTTTAATACTGTTAATTACCCCTATTAACATGACTCGGACCTGGATGGATACATGGATCCAACCCACACATCGGGAATAGTATACAATGTTTCATCGGCCAAAGCCGAAATACACCGTAACGGTAACAATAACAGTAGCAGTTAGTAACAGTCAGGTACAGGGTACCTCTTCGGAACAAATCCGAAATAATCACCGTAGTCGACACATATAGTGTCTCATCGACACACAGTCGGAATATCCCTGAACATTTCCAACCCTATGGCATGCCAACTATATTCGACTGGCCCGATACAGTTAATAGGGTATTCAGTGAGCTTCCAAATTTTCAATTTCATTTGTAATTTAATTTCAATTCAATTTAATATATTTTTCTATATCAATCCACATGCAGTTTAATTGCAATACAATATACATTTTTCAATTTTCCATTCAATATTCACATATTCTATTCAATATCAATAATCACCAGTAATTTATGAATTTTATTCAATTCAATACCATAATAATAATACTTACCATTCATATAAATAATAAATTCATCAAGTAATTATTAGATTCGGTTTATAGAAATACAAATCGTAGTTTCCAAGCTAACTCCCGTTGTCTTTGTCTTGTCCTTGCTTAGCCGAGATTTCTCGAGACAACGTTAGCTACGGAAATTAAAATAATTATACCATTAACTTTTCAGCACTCATTATAACAATTAATTGAATTTCTATTCAATTTACACCTTATTTCCAATTAGGTCCTAACTAATTCATTCACTTTACTAACTTAATTCATTTTCCATTTCTATTCAAATTCCATCCAAACTCAAATTTAACTATTAAATTTTCAGCTTATCTCATTAATTTCGAAATTTACTCAAATTAACCTTTGCAACATAAAACTTATGAATTACTTTACAATTCAATCCTTATTTCATTTCTAACTTGAATTTTTATCAATTTAGCCCTTAATTCATCATTTTATTTAACATAAACAATATCTAGAAATCTAATAACTTTCAAAATCTTAACTTAATTTCATCAAAACCTTGTTCCAAGGCTTCTAAAACATCAAAATTAAGTAAAAAAGGGCTAAATTGACTTACCTATTAAACTTCCAGTCTTCAAAATCCCTATTTCCCCTTTTTCCTTTCTTTCCTTTCTTTTTCTCCTTCTTTCTTCCCTCTTTCGTTTCTTCTCTATTTATTTCTATTCTTTTTCTTTTTCTTTTACTTTGTTTTGTTTTATATATATATAATAATAATAATAACAACAACAACTTAATAACAACTTATATAATAAGTAAATATACATGTATTTTACAAATGTACATATACTACTATTACACATGTCACTATACATACCATACATTTGTCAACTTTTTATTTATTTTTCACATAAAAATCTTATAATATAATTAATTAATTAATAAATAATTTTTATAAATAATAAATATCTATTAATACTTAAATACAAGCATTACAAGTGTATGTATTTTTATTAATACACTTGTACCCAATCATTACCACACATTTGTCTTACTTTTATTTATTTATCATATAATATTAATTTAATAATAATAAATACATTAATATTTACTTAAATAATAAGCAAATATATACATGTTTTACAAATGTGTGTATTATATTTATTACACTTGTGTTTTATTTTTGCCATACACTTGGCACTCTTTTTGGCTTATTTACTTATTTAGTCCTTTCAATTTTCTTTATTCTATAATTAAACTTTCACACTTTATTCAATTTAATCTTTTTATCCAAATATCCTTAATTTAAGCTAATTCACTTAATTAAACTCTAATTAATCACTCGATTAACTTCGTAAATATTTTTAATAAATATTTACGAATCCATTTTTCAAAAACAGAGACCCGAAAATACACTTTTTCAGTAACAGTAAAATTCGGGTGGTTACAAATCCGTTGTGAGAACACATGTGTAGTACTATTTTCAGGCTACTATGTGTTTAAAATGGTTTTAGGTCACGTGTACCAGATTGTTAGGTCGCATGTGTAGTACTAAGTGCAGGCTATTATGCGTACCCGATAGCTTCGATCACGTCTGTAGTACTAAGTGTAGACTACTACGTGTATCAGATGGTTAGGTCACGTGTGTAGTACTAAGTGCAGTCTACTACGTGTACCAGATTGTTAGGTTACATGTGTAGTACTAACTGCAAGCTACTATGTGTACCCGATAGCTTCGATCACGTGTGTAGTACTAAGTGCAGGCTACTACGTGTATCCGATGGTTAGGTCACGTGTGTAGTACTAAGTGCAGGCTACCACGTGTACCAGATTGTTAGGTCGCATGTGTAGTACTAAGTGCAGGCTACTATGCATACCAGATAGCTTCGATCACGTGTGTAGTACTAATGCAGGCTACTATGCGTACCAGAGAGCTTCGGTTACAAGGGTGGTAATATGTATAAGCCACCAGGTATCTGTTATTATTCCGATGATTTCAACGGGAAATTTACTAAGTGAAAATGCATATGAACATGACTATATGATTAATAAGTGAAGGTTTGTGTGTGTAAACTTATGAGCAATGTGCTCGATATGTGATCGAACTTTGGTAAGATTGATATGGAGTAAATGTTACAATAAAAGTTACTACGAAGCAAACATGAAAGAGTGAAATTTAGTAACAAAACAATTTTGGACAGCAGCAGTTGTGTGATTTTGAAAAATCACCAAAAATGGTGGAAATCGAATTAGGAGTTGAATAAGATATGAAATAAAAGCCTATTGAGTATATTTTCAAAAAAAGGAAATGGTGTGAGCAAAAGAATTTCATATTATGAGATATTTGAATTCTTGTGAGACAGAGTCAGAATGAGTCCGGAATCCCCTATTCTGAATTGAGAAAATCACTAGAAATTGTACAAAACTAATGATGTGTTATAAATTATATTCTTAAAATCCTTAATGAGTATATTTTTAAGGGAAATAGACAACAACATCATCTGAGTCACGTACTATGAGATAATTAATTTGTAGTGAAGAGAGGTTAGAACTATTAGACAGTAAAATAGTGGTAACTTTAAAAAATAAACTGTACTTATTGGGTAGACCAAAAAGTCTGAACATTTTATGGTAAGAAGATATGTGAGTCTAGTTTTTAGGAAAATTAGTGGTTCTTAATTTGGAGTCCTGTATCTCCAGATATAAATAATTTAGTGACCGTGACTCTAGAAAACAACTTAATAGACTTTGAAGAAATAGAGAGGAATTGAAAAATAGCATGTTAATACATTGTTTATTATTTTTCATGCGAGCTTACTAAGTGTAAAGCTTACTCCCTCCTTTCCATTTCTTTTAGTGTTGTCAGGTCGGCTCGGTTTTGGAGATCGTCAGAGGCAGCATCAAACTATCACGCCAATACCTTTGGAGTATCGATACATATGTTAGAAATATCAAGTAAGTGGCATGTATAGGGACCTAGTTCTATGACATGTGTTATTATGATTTGGCTAGATGTACTGGCTTGTATCGAGCTATTGTATATGGCCACGGGAGGTGGCTCATATTGATTATGGTTTGTAAGTTTAGCTAATCATGTTACGTTTTAATGCATATGATGTGATGATATGAATATGTTTGTTTGCCATGCATGGTTGGTAATATGTCATGTTTGTTGAATGCATGTTTTATGGCCAATCGAGGTGGTCATGACCATGAATTAAACGTGTAATATTGTAATAAGATGATAGTGCCTTGAACATGGATGTTTGATGTATAAGTTAGTAACCATATTTTAATGGTATAAGTGATTAACGAGATGACAAGGTCAAATGAATGTGTAATAATGTGGCTAGACTAGTTTATCATGAGTAGGTGGAACATATGTATAATGACGAGCTAATGTTGAATGTGTCTTATAAAGGGTGTTTAATCACTAAAATGATGCCATGAGTTGTGAGTTTGGTGTGTATAAGGTTGTAAGGGTTTATGGGAAACATGAAGGCTTAGAAAATAGCCTAACTGTTAGCCACTCAGGCAGAGACACGGCCATGTGTCTCAGCAGTGTGGAGGACACGGCCTAGCACATGGGCATGTGGCCTGGTCGTGTGGTTCAAATTATTTTGTTGATGTCACAAATAGAGAGTTACACGGGCTAAGGACACGGGTGTGTTCCAAGCCACACGGGCATGTGACTTTCAAAGCAATAAATTTACTAAATTGTCCAAAGTTTATCGAAAGTTCTTGGTTTAGTCTCGAACCACCCCGATGTATGTTTTAGGCCTCGAAGGCATGTATAAGGGACGATATACATGTATTTGAAATTTTTTAATTTGGACAAAAATTTTATGGCCCAATTTTGCATGTTTGTGAATGTTTAAGTCTGGGAATGCCTCGAACCCTGCCCCGGCTTCAGATATGGGTAAGGGGTGTTACATGACAGCTTAGGGCACTTCAATAGCTTTGGAGTGTGAACAGAAGAAATTGAACAACCCTTGAGTGTGAAAACTCAGAACCAAATAGCCATGAATGTGAAGGGATCTCGAGCAAATGTGAAAGCACTTAAAGGCTGTTGGAGAACACAATGGACAGCTTGGGAGAAAGGAATCATCAGCTCACATTTATTCAAACCATACAATGTATGTAGCTTTACCATTTAATTCATCAAATTAATTAGCTTAAGACATGTTAAATTCGACAGCAACTAAACTAAATAATTTGGAACATGTAATTAATTTGTCTTAGCTAAGACATATTAAACACAAATAAGAACTAAGACACAGACTAAAAACATGGCATTAAACTAAGACACATTAATAACATGTAATTATTAACTTCAGATTATATCATATTTATGAGCTGAAACTAAGTTAACTAGCTAAACTAAATAAATTAATTTATTCCAGCAACTTAAAACGCATAGAGTAAAAAATAATGGAATCGAGCTCAATGAGCTAGAATCAAGCTGAATTGAGCTCCATTAAGCTAGGGACGAGCTAGGTCAGCTTGCAAGAGATTGCAAACCATGCTTGGTGAGCTGGTCCAAGAGCGTTCTCAGGGCGTGGCTATATCACGATGATTGTATGATGTTTCGAAATATAATTTGTGCACTAAAGAATTCTGAGCTTATTTAGAAAATTCTACATGAAGCACAGAGTGGTTGTTTATCTGTTCACCTGGGAAGTACTAAAAGGTATGATGATCTAGAACAATTGTATTGGTGGTTAGGCATTGAATGATACATTTCAGAGTTTGTGTCAAGATGCTTAGTTTGTCAACAAGTTAACGCCGAACATCAAGTGCCTTTGGGATTACTACAGCCAGTAATGATACCAGAGTGGAAATGGGATAGAGTTACGTGGATTTCGTATCAGGATTACCCCTAAATTTGAAAAAATAAAATGCTATCTGGGTTTTTTTTATCGTTTGACGAAATCAACACATTTCATTCGGGTACGTACAGACTATTCGCTTGATAGACTAGCTGAGTTGTATATCTTTGAGATTGTTAGATTACAGGGGGTACCATTTTCTATTATTTCGGATAGAGATCTGAGGTTTACATCTTGATTTTGGAAGAAATTGCAAGAAGCTTTGTGTACACAGTTGCATTTTAGTATGATGTGATCCGGCTCGGGTGGTTGAGTCGAATTCACGTAGTTGCCCGATGGTAGACGAGAAGGGTCGTTTGTGCCTCGGTCTCAGAAATAGAATTGAAAGAATAGGGTTGAATTAGCAAAAGGTTTTCAAATGATATGCAAAAGGGTATTGATAGGTTTGGTTAAGGAAACAAGAAAGGATGTTGAAGGGATGGTTCGATTTTGAAACAATAAGAAAGAGATAATGTAAGGTAGGGATGGAATAGTGAACTTAACGTCAGGAATGATTCAACACTAAAAAGTGTAACTCTGGTTCCTATATTGTTAAGCTGGATGGATGGATAGGTGAACGCCACAGCAAGAATGGTGATAAGTTCAAACAAGGTCGATTGATGCCACTAGCACAAACTAGATAAGTCTTTCGAAACTTGTATGAGATATAAGAGGAAGCAACCTCAGAAGAACAATGTTCATTAACAAATTGGAAAAAGTCCTTTTACAATGAAATGAGAAAACTATTTATAAGCCTAACTTGTGTAGCCGAATGGAAAAATTAGCTAGCTTAAAGAATAAGCAAATTCGGCCATGTACTAACTAGAATGTTCTAGAATGAAAACATTAATTAACTAAGTCTTGATTCGGCTGATGGGAGTGTATTGGACAGCTTCATGTATGAGCATAAACACCTTGAATGAATGTGAAGCTTTGGAAGCTCAATGGGTTGTCTAGGTTCGGCCATGGGATGCATGTAGCTTCAAAGAGGTGTCTCTTGGCCGAATAGGTGCATAGAAACTCCAAGGGTCCTCCCACATATATTCAGCTATACATGGAACTTGGAAGGGGGCTTGAACCTAGCCGTACATGAACTTGCATTAATTGTCGTCCATTCATGCATGTGTGCCATCCAAAGGAGATGTATTCTTCAATATCCATTGTATGCAATTAATCCTCCATGTACATGAATATAAGTCCTCCAAACATTGAACCAAACCATGCATGAACCTTCTCATACAATGAACAAACCTGTACATGCACCTTGCCATTAATGTACCTCCACATTCGGCTGAACCTACAAGAATTAAACACATAATTAAAGAATATAATTATTCATATAATCATAATTTAAACAACAACTAGATAACTTAAATGACACGAACTAAATTCTTCATATTAATTAAAATTCAACTAGCATATTAAATTCAGCTAGCTCAATTAATCAAAAACACTTAATGAACTAAATTGAGCTAGGGAATTCGGCATGGGCTATAGCAAATCAGGTTAAAAATAAAGTTTAAGCTTAATTTATTGTAATGGAAAAGAAATGAGCTGAAACGAGCTAAAATCAAGCTCAAACGAGCTAAAATGAGCTCAAGTGAGCTGGTTGGAGTTGAATTGAGCTGGGGGAGCTGGAGAGGAGCTGAAATCGGATTGCAAAAGAGTGCAGTGAGCCTTCAAGGAGCTGTCCATAGCTTTTCCAACGTCTAGGGCCTTGTTCTCTTCCCAAATACGCTTCACCAAAGCTGATAAAGCGTCTTGAAATTGCTTGGTTCGAGCTCGAGTCATGAGGCCTTTTAGAAGCTCGATTAGATCTTGGTTTTTATTTGAGGATGCCCCAGGCGTGCTTACATCATTCCCCCCATCTTCAAAGTGACTTGTCCTCAAGTCAGAATCTGCATCAAAAGGGGATTAATCTGAAACGTTAAAACTAGCACTTATATTGTATTCACCCGGTAAGTCAAGTTTTTATGAGTTCTCATTAATGTGTTCAAGCACTTGGAAGGGTCCATCTCCTTGGGGAAGTAGCTTGGAACATCGTTGGGCTAGAAATCGTTCCTTGCGCATATGGACCCAAACCCAATCACCAGGTTCAAATATGACCCTCTTTCGTCCCTTGTTTACTTGCTGTACATAAGACTTAGTCCTCGCCTCTATATTAGCTCGCACTTGTTGATGTAATTTCTTCACGAAATAGGCCTTTTCCCTAGCATCAGAATGAATCAATTGGTTATTAGGTAGAGGAACTAAGTCTAAAGGAGTTATTAGATTAAACCTATAGACCACTTCAAAAGGTGAATATTTGGTTGCTGTATGGACCGATCTATTATAGGCAAACTCAATATGGGGCAAACAATCTTCCCATGATTTCAAATTCTTACGAATGGAGTAGAAAGTACTCGGTTGACCACTTCGGTTTGTCCATCCGTTTGAGGATGACAAGTAGTTGAAAACAATAATTTGGTTCCGAGTTTACCCCATAGAGACCTCCAAAAATGGCTAAGGAATTTCGCATCTCGATCTGACACGATAGTCAGCGGCATTCCATGTAAACGAACAATGTCCCTAAAGAAAAGGTTAGAAATGTGTACGACATCATCAGTTTTTGCACAGGCAATAAAATGTGACATTTTAGAAAAATGATCTATAACTACAAAGATGGAATCCTTTCCCATTTTTGTTCGGGGCAAACCAAGGATGAAATCCATGGATCTATCCGTCCAAGGAGTTTCAGGTATAGGCAAAGGTGTGCAAAGTCCATGAGGTTGAATCTTAGATTTTGCTCGTTTGCACGCCACACATTGCTCACAAACTCGCTCTACGTCTCTCCTCATCCTAGGCCAATAAAAATGTTTGTTAAGGGTGGCTAATGTCTTACTAACTCCAAAGTGTCCCATGAGTCCTCCACTACGTGCTTCTTGTACAAGCAAATCTCGAACAGAGCTTTGTGGAACACAGAGCTTACCTTCCTTGAACAGAAACCCATCAAACCTATAAAATTTCTCAAATGAAACATGCTCACAAGCAGAATAGATCTCTCCAAAATCAACATCAGTAGCATACAATTCTTTTAAGAAAGAAAACCCAAGTAGCTTTGATTCAAGAGTAGAGAGTAATGTGTACCTCCGCGATAAAGCATCAGCTACCACGTTGTCTTTACCTTTCTTGTACTTAATTACATAGGGAAATGATTCAAGGTACTCGACCCACTTAGCGTGCCTCTTATTCAACTTGTTTTGGCCTTTTATATGTTTCAGAGCTTCGTGGTCGGAATGGATCACAAACTCTTTTGGCTACAAATAGTGTTTCCATGTTTCAAGAGCCCGTACTAGTGCGTACATTTCTTTATCGTAGACCGGATAATTGAGTGGGGCTCCGCTAAGCTTCTCACTAAAATAGGAAATGGGTCATCCGTCTTGGGTTAAGACATCTCCAATTCCCACACCGGATGCATCACACTCAAGTTCAAAGGTCTTCGAAAATTTTGGCAAAGCAAGTAAAGGTGCATTAGTAAGACAATTTTTAATATCAATAAAAGACCTTTCTTGCTCATCTCCCCAATAGAATGCGGAGTTCTTTTTGATCACACTTGTTAAGGGTGCAACCAATGTGCTGAAGTTGGGCACAAAACGCCGATAGAAGCTTGCCAATCCATGGAACCTTCGAACTTGGCTAATAGATGTAGGCCTCGGCCACTCTTGAATTGCCTTTATTTTCTCTTGGTAGACTTCCAAACCTTGTGCACTAACCACAAAACCAAGAAAAATAACTTTATCAGAACAGAAAGTACATTTCTTAAGATTAGCAAATAGGGTTTCCTTACGTAATGTTTCAAGAACAGACTTGAGATGTATTACATGATCTTCCAAAGTCTTGCTATATATAAGGGTATCATCGAAGTAAACAACACAAAACTAACCAATGAAGGATCTCAACACATGGTTCATTAGTCTCATAAAAGTACTAGGAGCGTTGGTTAAGCCAAACGGCATGACCAATCACTCATACAAACCATGTTTCGTTTTGAAGGCAGTTTTTCACTCGTCGCCTTCTCGCATACGAATCTGGTGATATCCGCTTTTTAAATCGATCTTGGAAAACAGTTTGGCTCCACTTAGTTCCCCTAGCATGTCGTCTAGTCGAGGAATCGGATGTCGATATTTGATAGTGATTTTATTCACGGCACGACAATCGACACACATTCGCCAAGTACCATCCTTTTTCGATACCAAGAGGACTGGTACGGCACAGGGGCTAAGACTTTCTCTAACATAGCCTTTTTCCATCAATTCGTTGACTTGTATTTGTATTTATTTAGTTTCTTTGGGATTCGTCCTATAGGCAAGTCGATTTGGAATTACCACTCCGAGCACAAAATCAATTTGGTGCTCGATTCCTCGAAAAGGTGGTAACCCACTCGGAGTCTCTTCCGAGAAAACGTCTTGGAAATCCTGCAAAAGGCTCAAAATAGAAGATGGCAATTCCTCGGGCAGTTCGTTAGTGCTAAAAATATTTTCCTTTTATAGGAGTACAAGAATGGTTTGTTTTGATAAAAATGCTCTCCGAACTTCTTTTTTTTTGCAAACAGACTTTTTTCTAATTTCTTTTTCTTGCTCTTCTTTTTCTTTTCTCACTTGTTCTTTTTTTTCTTTTGCTATTTTTGTGTTCTTTTTCTCATTTTTCTTTTCTTTTTTTCACATCCATTCTTTTCTTTTTCTTTTAATTGATTTGCAACAGACTTCATTCTCATTTGATCCTCGAAAACTTGCTTTGGAGACAACGGTGCCAAAGTGATATTCTTTCCTTGATATTTGAATGTATACCCATCATGGGTGACTCTTTGATCATATTGCCATGATCTCCTAAGCAACAGATGTCCCGCATGCATGGGAACAACATCACAAAGTACATCGTCCTCATATCTGCCAATTGAAAAAGAAACAAGTACTTGTTTGGTTACCTTAATTTCGCCACCATCATTGAGCCATTGGAGTTTGTAGGGACTCAGATGTTTGGTAGTGGACAAGCCTAGTTTCTCCACCATTAAAGTACTTGCCACATTGGTACAGCTTCCACCATCGATGATCAAATTACAGACTTTCCCTTGAACTAGACATCGGGAATGGAAGATATTCTCCCGTTGTTGTTCATTTTCAGGACTTTGAATACTAAGGCTTCTTTTAACAACGAGAAGCTTTTTGGTATGCTCCATGTAAATAACAAGAATAGTTAGAAACCTCACCACAAACCTCACTATTTCACTCGAAAAGAACTAATTGATGAGCACTCCACTCATGTTTGTACTCGTTTTAGGCTTTTTCAAACTCTCGAATGCTCTCACACTCTCTAGCGTTTTACCACTCAAACTTACTCTCGTAACCTCGTAGTTTGTTTCTCTTGACTCGTCTTGGTGCTTTGGGGTCAGCTTCAAAATGGTTAAAAGGGATAAGATGTATGGGTTATGAGTAGGCTAAAAGAAAATTTTTCTTCGGTGTAGTGTGGCATTTTGGAGATGGGGGGTTAAAAATTGGTGAAAAGAATATTTTGACAATTGCAACAATGATAAAAAAATAGATAAGAACTTGATCTCTTTTTTTTTTAAATTTCAAATTTTTTTTTCTCTTTTTGTTTTTTTACAGCTTCAAGCTAGCACTATTACTATAATAAAATGAAATTACAACTTGAAATTTTTTTAATTTCAATTTTTTTCACTATGAACCTATTTTGATCTTGATATGAACGTCGACGCCTCTTGTTTTACAAGCTCTGATACCAAATGATGTGATCCAGCTCGGGTGGCTGAGTCGAATTCACGTAGTTGCTCGATCATAGACGATAAGGGTTGTTTGCGCCTCAGTCTCGGAAATAGAAGTGAAAGAATAGGGTTGAATTAGTGGAAGGTTTTCAAAGGATATGCAAAAGTGTATTGATAGGTTCGTCTAAGGAAACAAGAAAGGATGTTGAAGGGATGGTTTGGTTTTGAAACAATAAGAAAGAGATAATGTAAGGTGGGGATGGAATAGTGAACTTAACGTCAGGAATGATTCAACACTAAAAAGTGTCACCCTGGTTTTTATATTGTTAAGGTGGATGGATGGATAGAAGGATAGGTGAACGCCACACCAAGAATGGTGATAAGTTCAAACAAGGTCAATCGACGCCGTTACCACAAACTAGATAAGTCTTTCAAAACTTGTACGAGATATGAGAGGAAGCAACCTCACAAGAACAATGTTCATTAACAAATTGGAAAAAGTCCTTTTACAATGAAATGAGAAAACTATTTATAAGCCTAACTTGTGTAGCCGAATGACAAATTAGCTAGCTTAAAGAATAAGCAAATTCGTCCATGTACTGACTTGAATGTTCTAGAATGAAAACATTAATTAACTAAGTCTTGATTCAGCTGATGGGAGAGTATTGGACAGCTTCATGTATGAGCATAAACACCTTGAACGAATGTGAAGCTTTGGAAGCTAAATGGGTTGTCTAGGTTCGGCCATGGGATACATGTAGCTTCCATGTAATAGCCCGATTTAGGGCCAAAATGGAATAGTGGTTTCGAAACCACGAATTTGAGGTTAAAAAAATTATTTTGATTAAGTTTTAGTGTTTATATTATGATTTCATAATTGTGTGAAAATTTCGTTGCGAATTTTATCGATTGGGTGTTTAATTTGACGTTTAGGACTAAACTGAAATAAGTGAAAAATGTGTGTGTTCTAGTTCATAAGTACTTGATTGAAATGGGGGTTTTAAGTAGAGGTCCTTAAATGGAAATTAGACCATTATACTTTATATGGACAAAAATTTGGACATGGATGAAATTTTTAGAAAGTTTAGTAATAAGGGCATTTTGGTCATTTGTATATTAAATGAAATAAAATGGGAAAAATAACACAAAAATGTGTTCATCTTCATTAAGCTTGGCCGAAACTTGCATGTTCTCCATAGCTAGGGTTTTTCCTAAGCTTTCAAGCTCAATAGTAAGTGCACTCAAGCCCCGTTTTTAATGTTCTTTACATTTTTGAAATCCTCGTAGCTCGGACTACCTATTTTTACCATTATTTCGAGTTAGGGTTTATGTTTAAAAATTTACCCATGAATGATATGCAAGTATTTTGATGTTTGATGGTAGAATATGAATGTTTGAAGTTAGGAGAATGATCTTTCCTAAGCGATTTTTAGCGAAAACGAGCAAAACGGGATAATCGGTAAAAATACCTATTGTTCATAACTATGTGTTAGAGTGAGAATTTGATGTTGCCATAGAAGGGAAAAATGATCATCGTGTCATAAAACATAAGAATAGGGGCTGAAATTAAATTTTCGAGCCTAGGGGCAAAATCATAATTTTGTAAAAGTTAGGGGGCAAAAATGTAATTTTTCCATAATGTGATTTTTGGATTGAAATAAATAGTATGAGTGTTAAATGAGCTAAATGTGTTGTTATAGATCAAGATACACATGGAATCGACCTCGAACGGGGGAACGAAAAGATTTTGGACTAAATTGCAAAAATTCCATATTTTGCACCGAGGTAAGTTTGTATGTAAATAATACATTAAATTCATTTACATTCTTATATTTCAGCCTATTATATATATATTAGCTGATTTTGAAATATAAATCGACTATTGGAAGAATAGAAATAAGTAATAGAGAGAGAAATCCCGGTTGAACATTCGGAAAGACTGAATAATATAGATGGAACGTAGCTAGGTCACATGTATGGTGTTGAGTGCACATCATGTGTACAAGAGAGCTACAAGATACTATGTAGTAGCTAGGTCACATGTGTGATACGGGATGTATCTCATGTAGACAAGAGAGATACGAGAGAGATAAATGTAGCTAGGTCGCATGTGTGATTCCAATTGAAGGGTGTAGACAAGAGAGCTACGAGATAAATTAGCTAGGTCACATGGTTGGTACTAAGTGTTCACCATGTGTACAAGAGAGCCGAATTATATGAAATATGATGGGTGGAGCTGTGTGCTGAAACCACCAAGTATCGAGAATTGATCTGAAGTGTTCAACGGGATGATTTTATGGTGACATTGTAATCATGGTCCTATACTTGTGATTTATGAAATCTAGTGAAAATGAATTATGATATGTATGCTAAAATGAGGTTAATACAAAGAAAGTGTGAAAGAGTGAATTTGCAATAATACTGTTTTCGACAGTCGCAGTGACGTGAATTTGAAAAATCACCAAAAATAGTAGGAATTTAATTACAGGTTGAATGAGATATTAAATTAAAGCTTAATGAGTCTATTCTCATGTAAGAGAAAGAGAGCAAGTAAAGGAACTCTATATTTTGAGATGTTTATATTTGTGTGTGACTTGTTCAGAATGACTATGTGATCCCCTGTTCTGACTTTGAAAAATCATTGTACAAAAATAATTAAGAAATATAGTTTACATGCCTAGATTAATTATTGAGTCTAGTTTTAAATGAAACAAGTTTCATGGCTATTTGACTTTGTACTGGGAGAAAATCAATTCGTAGTGAACAGAGGTCAGATCAGTCGAGCTGTATAACAAGGGAAACTTTAACTAATAAACTGTACAAATTGACTGGACCAAAAATTCTAGAAATATTTTAGTAAGAAGTAATATGAGTCTAGTTTCAGGAAAATTTTACGGATTTAAATTTTGAGTTTTGTAACTCGAGTTATGATTTATTTAGTGAACATGATGCAGGAGAAACAGCTTAATCAAAGTGGAGTAAATAGTGAAATTAAAGTAGGTATACTTGAGTTATTGTGTAAACATATTAGATTCTTTAATTATGATTTATATACTTACTTAGATATAAGCTTACTTTCTTTTCTCTCTTTTGTCTTATAGGGCCGTCCAGCTTGCATAGGAGTTAAGGATCGTTGAAGATCTGCCCGGACTATCAATACTTTTGCGTATTTGAACTAAACATTTTGAATTATGGCATGTATAGTAGGCTTATTTGAACTAAACATTTTGAATTATGGCATGTATAGTAGGCTTAGTTATTTTGTTACATGTCATAATTGCCTAGGTTTAAAATATTGGTTATAGTATTTGACCAATTATTTTGTACAAAGCCATTGAAGTTGGCTAATATTGTTCAAGACATATGTTATAATGATGCATTATCTAATTGGATGACATATTTCTATCTCGATTTTGTTTAATGGTATGTGTTATGTTCTGGTAATACCTCGTACCCTGTTTCAGTGTTGAACACGGGTAAGGGGCATTACAGTTAGTGGTATCAGAGCTATGATTTAGTCGGTTCTCAGACTAATATATTGTGTGTAAAAGTCTAGCGATACATGCCATAAATATACTGTGATTGTGTGGCGACTCCTGATTATTCTAAACTGTGTTTTGTTTTAATATAGTAATGGATCCTGACGAAACTGCGGCTGATGATGCTGCTAGTAATGTGCCGGCTCCACGCAAGGGACTGCACCTGTAGAAAGTAGACCTGAGGCATTGAGATAGGGAGATGAGGCTCGGGATGCCTTTCTCCAAATGATGAACAATTGGTATACTGAGTTTATTCCAGCAAACCCAAATGCTCAACCTCCTCCACCCCTTCCCATACCTCAGACGGTTCCTGTAGCTGCTCAAGGCATAGATTTGGTAAGAATGAACAAGCCTCCGGTCGACAAGATTCGAAAACAAGGGGTCGAAGAGTATAGAGCAAAGATCGACGATGATCCCGAGAAAGCGGAGTTCTGGCTTGAAAATTCTACCCGTGTATTTGATGAGCTCTCATGTACACCCGAGAAATGGTTAAAGTGTGCTGTATCACTTTTGAGAGATTCGGCCTACCATTGGTGGAAGACTTTGGTAGCAGTGGTGCCAAAAGAAAGGGTTACTTGGGATTTCTTCCAGGAAGAATTCAGAAAGAAATACATAAGTCAGCGATTTATTGATCAAAAGCGGAAGGAGTTCCTTGAATTGAAGCAGGGCAAGATGTCTGTGGCAGAGTATGAATGCGAATTTGTAAGACTCAGTAGGTATGCCCAGGAACGTGTGTCCACCGAGGCTATTATGTGTAAAAGATTTAAGGATGGACTTAATGAGGACATTAAAGTGCTTGTGGGAATTATGGAGCTGAAGGAATTTGTAGTATTGGTTGATCGAGCTCTTAAAGTGGAAGAATTAAACAAAAAAGAAGAAAAGCTGCTATTGAGGCCCGAGATGCCAGAAAGATGCCGATAAGCAAGTCATTTCAATCTCAATCAAAGAGGTCCAAAGAGACAAACCCTCGAATGACAGTTTCAGCTGGGGATTCACAGAGAGATCGTGGTAGGGCATATTCGGGGTCTAAAGCTCAAGCTACTTCAGTGGCAAGTGTGGGTAATGTGCGGTCTAGAAAGCCCGAATGTCAGTAATGTGGCAGGCAACATTTTGGTGAGTGTTGGGGAAACGAGCAAGCTTGTTTCAGGTGTGGTTCTCGCGAGCATTTTATCAGAGACTGTCCGGAAAGAGTTAAAGAAAAAAATTTCAGAGTGCTAGATAGAGTACTACCGCTAGCAAAGGTAGACCACTGAAAAATACTGGAAGTGGAGCTAGCAGTAAAACTGTAATGAAAGATTCAACGGCGAGATTTGAAGCTAGAGCGCCTGCTAGAGCTTATGTGCCCGAGAGGATGCATCATCTTCCGATGTGATTACTGGTCCATTGTCTCTCTATGATACTATTGTTATTGCATTGATTGATCCTGGGTCTACTCATTCCTATATTTGTATGAATTTAGTATCTAATAAGAAGTTGCCTGTTGAGTTTACTGAGTTTACGATTAAAGTGTCGAACCCCTTAGGCCAATATGTGCTAGTTGATAAGGTTTGCAAGAATTGCATATTAATGATTCAAGGACACTATTTTCCGGCTAATCTGATGCTGTTACCATTTGATGAGTTTGACATTATTTTGGGAATGGACTGGTTGACATTGTATGATGCCAAGGTAGATTGTAAATAGAAAACACTAGAGTTGAAATGTGAAAATGGTAAAATTCTGTGGGTTGAAACAGATGAATCAAATAAATTGCCTATGGCGATTTCGCACATGTCTGCACAGAAATACATGAGGAAAGGGTGTGAATCTTATCTGGCCTATGTAATGAATACTGAGCTGTCTGAATTGAAGCTTGAATCAGTACCGATAGTCTGGGAATTTCTAGATGTATTTCCAGAGGAATTGCCTAGACTGCCTCCGAACAGAGAGATAGAGTTTGCCATTGATTTGTTGCCGAGGACTGCACCGATCTCGATTCTCCATATAGAATGGCTCCGACTAAATTAAAAGAATTGAAGGCTCAGTTGCAAGAGTTAATAGACAAGGGATTTGTGAGACCGAGTTTCTCTCCCTGGGGTGCTCCTATATTGTTCGTAAAGAAGAAGGATGGCTCAATGAGGCTTTGCATTGATTACCGTCAGCTCAATAAGGTGACTATAAAGAATAAGTACCCGTTATCGAGGATTGATGATTTATTCGATCAATTAAAGGGGGCAACAGTTTTTCAAAGATTGATTTGAGGTTCGGTTACTACCAATTGAGAGTTAAGGAGTTAGATGTGCCGAAAACTGCCTTTCGAACAAGGTATGGACATTATGAGTTCCTTGTGATGCCTTTTGGCTTAACAAATGCTCCAGCTATATTTATGGACTTGATGAACCGAAACTTTCGGCCATATTTAGATAAGTTTGTAGTAATGTTCATAGATGACATTCTAATTTATTCTCGGGATGAGTCTGAGCATGCCGAACACTTGAGAACCATATTGCAGATCTTGAGAGAAAAGAAATTGCTTGCTAAGTTTAGTAAAAGTGAGTTCTGGCTTCGTGAAGTTGGATTTTTGGGACATATAGTCTCAGGTGATGGTATTCGGGTGGATCCGAGTAAGATTTCCACGATCGTTGATTGGAAACCGCCAAAGAATATATCCGAGGTTAGAAGCTTTTTTGGCTTGGCCGGGTATTATAGACGTTTTTTCGAGGGATTTTCAATGATTGCCTCTCCTATGACTAAGTTGCTACAAAAGAATGTTAAGTTTGAATGGACGGATAAATGTCAGCAGAGTTTTGAAAAGCTAAAAGCACGATTGACCGAAGCACCAATTTTAGTACAGCCCGAGCTAGGGAAGGAGTTTGTAATTTATAGTGATGCATCATTGACAGGCCTTGGATGTGTGCTAATGCAAGAGGGTAAAGTGGTAGCTTATGCCTCGAGATAGTTAAAACCGCTGAGAAGAACTATCCTACACATGATTTGGAATTGGCCGCTATTGTCTTTGCCTTAAAGATCTGGCGACATTATTTGTATGGTGAAAAATGCTGAATTTTTACTGATTACAAAAGTCTGAAGTATTTAATGAATCAAAAGGATTTGAATCTGCGACAGTGAAGATGGTTTGAATTATTGAAGGATTATGAGCTAGTGATTGATTATCATTCGGGAAAAGCGAATGTAGTTGCTGACGCCTTGAGCAGGAAATCTCTTTTTACTTTGAAAGCCATGAATACGAGGTTAGCATTGTCTGATGATGGGTCAATATTGGTAGAGATAAGGGTTAAACTGTTATTTCTCCAGCTAATTTGTGATGCTCAAAAGAACGATAGTGAGTTGCGAACCAAGAGAACTCAGTACGAATCGGGTTACGGCTCAGATTTTCGAGTTGGAATAGATGACTGTTTGATGTTTTGAGATAGGATATATGTACCAAAAAATGATGAATTGATTCAGAAAATATTACATGAGGCGCACAGTGGCTGTTTGTTAGTTCACCCTGGTAGCACAAAAATGTATAATGATTTAAAGAAGTTGTATTGGTGGCCAGGTATGAAAAGGGACATTTTTGAATTTGTAACCAAGTGCTTGATCTATCAACAAGTAAAAGCTGAGCATCAAGTGCCTTCAGGATTACTCCAACCAGTAATGGTACCTAAGTGGAAATGGGATAGGATTACCATGGATTTTGTAACCGGTTTGCGTTTGACTCCTAAAAGAAGGATGGTGTCTGGGTAGTGGCTAATAGGTTAACAAAGTCGGCTCACTTTATACCGGTACGTATCGATTACTCACTTGATAAATTAGCTAAATTATATATTGCTGAAATTGTGAGGTTGCACGGTACCAATGTCTTTATTATCATATAGAGATTCGAGGTTTACCTCGAGATTCTGGAAAAAGTTACAAGAAGCTTTAGGTACAAAATTGAATTTTAGTACCGCGTTTCATCCACAAATAGATGGTCAGTCAGAAAGAGTAATCCAGGTATTCGAAGATATGCTTAGATGCTGTGTTTTAGAATTTGAAGGCAGTTGGGAGAAATATCTATCTTTGGTTGAATTTGCCTACAATAATAATTTTCAGTCAAGTATACAGATGGCACCGTACGAAGCCTTGTATGGTCGCAAGTGTCGGACTCCTTTATATTGGACCAAACTTAGTGAGAAACAGATTCACAGAGTTGATTTAGTTAAAGAAACCGAAGAGAAAGTAAAAATAATTCGTGATTGCTTGAAAGCTGCTTCAGATCGACAAAAGTCATATGAAGGTTTAAAAAGAAAAGAGATTGAATTTCAGGTGGGTGATAAAGTGTTCTTGAAGGTGTCACCATGGAAGAAGATTTTGAGATTTAGCCGAAAAGGCAAGTTGAGTCCGCATTTTATTGGGCCGTACGAGATTATTGAGAGGATTGGACCAGTGGCATATCGGTTGGCCTTACTGGCAGAGTTAGAAAGAATTCATAATGTGTTTCATGTATCAATGTTGCGACGTTATCGTTCTGATCCTTCACATGTGATTTCTCCAACAGAAATTGAGATTCGATCGGACTTGACCTATGACGAGAAACCGATTAAGATTTTGGCTCGAGAAGTAAAACAGTTGAGAAAGAAAAGTATAGCTTTAGTGAAAATGTTATGGCAAAGACATGGAGTAGAAGAAGCTACGTGGGAACCGGAGGAAGCCATGAGAAAACAGTACCCAAATCTCTTTATCGGTAAGATTTTCAGGAACGAAAATCCCTAAAGGGGGGAGAGTTGTAACAGCCCGATTTAGGGCCAAAACGGAATAGTGGTTTCGAAGCCATGAATTCGAGGTTGAAAAAAATTGTTTTGATTAAGTTTTAGTGTTTATATCATGATTGCATAATTATGTGAAAATTTCGTTTAGAAATTTTATTGATTCGGTGTTTAATTTGACGTTTCGGACTAAATTGAAATAGGTGAAAAATGTGTGTGTTCTAGTTCATAAGTACTTCATTGAAATGGGGGTTTTAAGTAGAGGTCCTTAAATGGAAATTAGACCATTATACTTTATATGGACAAAAATTTGGACATGGATGGAATTTTTAGAAAGTTTAGTAGTAAGGGCATTTTGGTCATTTGTATATTAAATGAAATAAAATGGGAAAAATAACACAAAAAATTGTTCATCTTCATTAAGCTTGGACGAAACTTGCATGTTCTCCATAGCTAGGGTTTTTCCCAAGCTTTCAAGCTCAATAGTAAGTGCATTCAAGCCTCGTTTTTAATGTTCTTTACATTTTTGAAATCCTCGTAACTCGGTCTACCTATTTCTACCATTATTTCGAGTTAGGGTTTATGTTTAAAAATTTACCCATGAATGATATGCATGTATTTTGATGTTTTATGGTAGAATATGAATGTTTGAAGTTAGGAGAACAATCTTTTCTAAGCGATTTTTAACGAAAACGAGCAAAACGACATAATCGGTAAAAATACCTGTTGTTCATAACTATGTGTTAGAATGAGAATTTGATGTTTCCATAGAAGGGAAAAATAATCAGCATGTCATAAAACATAAGAATAAGAGCTGAAATTAAATTTTCGAGCCTAGGGGCAAAATTATAATTTTGTAAAAGTTAGGGGGGAAATTGTAATTTTTCCATAATGTGATTTTTGGATTGAAATAAATAGTATGAGTGTTAAATGAGCTAAATGTGTTGTTATAGATCAAGAAAGGCGTGGAATCGACCTCGAAAGGGGGAAGGAAAAGATTTTAGACGAAATTGCAAAATTTCCATATTTTGCACCGAGGTAAGTTTGTATGTAAATAATACATTAACTTCATTTACATTCTTATATTTCAGCCTATTATATATATTTTAGCTGATTTTGAAATATAAATCAACTATTGGAAGAATGGAAATAAGTAATAGAGAGAGAAATCCCGATTGAACATTCGGAAAGATTGAATAATATAGATGGAACATAGCTAGGTCACATGTATGGTGCTAAGTGCACATCATGTATACAAGAGAGATACGAGATACTATGTAGTAGCTAGGTCACATGTGTGATACAGGATGTATCCCATGTAGACAAGAGAGCTACAGAGAGATAAATGTAGCTAGGTGGCATGTGTGATTCCAAGTGAAGGACACCATGTAGACAAGAGAGCTACGAGATAAATTGGCTAGGTCAAATGGGTGGTACTAAGTGTTCACCATGTGTACAAGAGAGCCGAATTATATGAAATATGATGGGTGGAGCTGTGTGCTGAAACCACCAAGTATCGAGAATTGATCCGAAGTGTTCAACGGGATGATTTTATGGTGACATTGTAATCATGGACCTATACTTGTGATGTATGAAATCTAGTGAAAATGAATTATGATATGTATGCTAAAATGAGGTTAATACAAAGAAAGTGTGAAAGAGTGAATTTGCAATAATATTGTTTTCGACAGTCGCAGTGACGTGAATTTGAAAAATCTCCAAAAATAGTAGGAATTTAATTAGAGGCTGAATGAGATATTAAATTAAAGCTTAATGAGTCTATTCTCATGTAAGAGAAAGAGAGCAAGTAAAGAAACTCTATATTTTGAGATATTTATATTTGTGTGTGACTTGTTCAGAATGACTATGTGATCCCCTATTCTGACTTTGAAAAATCATTGTACAAAAATAATTAAGAAATATAGTTTACATGCCTAGATTCCTTATTGAGTCTAGTTTTAAATGAAACAAATTTCATGGCTACTTGACTTTTGTACTGGGGGAAAATCAATTCGTAGTGAATAGAGGTCAGATCAGTTTAGCTGTATAAAAGGGGAAACTTTAACTAATAAACTGTACTAATTGGCTGGACAAAAATTCTACAAATATTTTAGTAAGAAGTAATATGAGTCTAGTTTCCGAAAAATTTTACAGATTTAAATTTTGAGTTTTGTAACTTGAGTTATGATTTATTTTGTGAACATGATGCAGGAGAGACAGCTTAATCAAAGTGGAGTAAATAGTGAAATTAAAGTAGATATACTTGAGTTATTGTGTAAACATATTAGATTCTTTAATTATTATTTATATACTTACTTACTAAGCTATAAGCTTACTTTTTTTTCTCTCTTTTGTCTTATAGTGTCGTCCAGCCTGCACAGGAGTTAAGGATCATTGAAGATCTGCTCGCACTATCAATACTTTTGGGTATTTGAACTAAACATTTTGAATTATGGCATGTATAGTAGGCTTAGTTATTTTGTTACGTGTCATAATTGCCTAGGTTTAAAATATTGGTTACAGTGTTTGACCAATTATTTTGTATAAAGCCATTGAAGTTGGCTAATATTGTTCAAGACATATGTTATAACGATGCATTATCTAATTGGATGACATATTTCTATCTCAGTTTTGTTCAATGGTATGTGTTATGTTCTGGTAATACCTCGTACCCTGTTTCGGTGTTGGATATGGGCAAGGGGCGTTACATTCCAAGAGGTGTCTCTTGGCCGAATAGGTGCATAGAAACTCTAAGGGTCCTCCCACATACATTCGGCTATACATGGAACTTGGAAGGGGGCTTGTAATATCCCGAATTAGGGCCTAATTGGAATAGTGGTTTTGTGACCACAAGTCCGAGGTAGAAAAATTTATTTTATTATCATTTTAAGGTCTATGGCATGATTGCATGATTGTGTGAAAATTTCGTTTAGAAATTTTATCGATAGAGGCTCCAATTTGATATTTAGGACTAAATTGCAAAAGTTGTAAAATGTGTGTTCTAGTTCACAAAGGTATTAAGTACTTGTGAGTAATGGGTTTTTAAAGTGGAGGTCCTTGGGTAGCAATTAGACCATTATACTAGTTTGGAAAAAAATACCTAAAGGAAGATAAAACACCATAGTTTTTAAGTAAGGGCATTTTGGTCATTTAGTTATTAAAATGAATTAAAAACAAAATTAAAAGCCAATTTTTGTCCATCTTCTTCATTAGGCCGAAATTGCAAGGGTTCTCCATAGCTAGGGTTTGTTTCAAGCTTTCAAGCTCCATAGTAAGTGATTTCAAGCCCCGTTTTTAATGTTCTTTACATTTTTGTAATCTCGGTAGCTCGATTTAGCTTATGCTAGCAATAAGTCAACCTAGGGTTCATATTTGGAAAAATACCCATAGGTGAAATTTGTGTATTTTGGTGTTTTATGATAGAATATGAGGTATTAAATTATGTTAGACAACTCATGCTACTCGGTTTTGAGTGAAAACGAGTAAAAGGGCTTAATCGGTAAAAATACCTAATAGTCATAAGTACATGTTAGAGTGAGAATTTGATGTTTCCATAGAAGGGAAAAATGATCAGCATGTCATAAAACATAAGAATAAGGGTTGAAGTTTAATTCCCGAACCTAGGGGCAAAAATGTAATTATGTAAAAGTTTAGGGAAAAAATGGTAATTTTGCCAAAGTTCTTATCATGGACTATTTTGATGAATGTATATATTAAATAAATTAATTTGGTATTATATATCAAGAAAAACGAGATTTAAGTCGCGATCGAGGGAAAAACAAAGTTTACGAGGAATAGGCTCGATTGCTAATATTTTGTATCGAGGTAAGTTCATGTGTAAATAAGGTAACATAATTTTTATTTAAAGTGATTTAATGTTATTTATATGACATAATACATATTATCATGAAATATTATGTATTGTGAATTATTATTTGGAAATATGCAAATTGTGTGAACCACTTAATAATTATGAGATGCTAGCAAGTATCGGTTTCTATATTTCGAAGAAAGTGATCAAAATGTGTAATTGAGAAGAATCCCGTTTGAACCTTAGGAATAGATTAGGGTACAAGTGACATATCACTAGGATAGTTGAATCCTGAACTCGTTGAGTTGAGTTCGAGTTCGTGAGATGTAACTAGGCATCCGAGCTCATTGAGTTGAGTCCGAGTTTGTGAGATGTAATTAGGCATCCGAGCTCGTTGAGTTGAGTCCGAGTTCACTTATGGATGTGAATGCCCGAGCTCGTTGAGTTGAGTCCGAGTTCGTTTATGGGCAGGTTACATGGTAGCTTGGCTACACAGATTTCAAAAGCTATTGAGCTTATTTAGCTATGAGTATAGCACTTACGTGCACATTACCCGCGTATCCAAAATCATATTCCGATGTGTTCAATGGGAGAACTCTACTAGAATAAGGAGAATGCCTAAAACGAAGGTGACATGTTGGTAAATAAGAAAATTTGACAGGTATGTGTTTAAACCCTCGGGTTGAGAACTTGGTATGATAAAATCGTAGTAAGATACTAAATGCAAATGTAACATGAATGTCTTGGTGTTGTTTATGCAAATAATGTTTATGTTGAATGGTATGATAATGTTACTTGTTATTTGCATGTGAACTTACTAAGCATTTGTGCTTACTCCCTCCTTTTCTTTCATTGTATTTTTGACAAGCCAGCTTGAGAATCGGGATAGGTCGAAGACTCGTTCACACTATCCGAAGACCTAAATTGGTAAAATGGCTTGTATGTTATGAGTGTGACATGTATAGCACTATACTCACTTTGTATAAATGATCTTATGATATGGTTATGGTTTGGTAAGAAAAGGGTATGTAAATGATTAGCTATTGGAATGGCTAATCAAGTTTATATATGATAACATGTATGTTTTATGTTTTAACTAAACCATGAAAATTCCTTGAAAAGGTAAAATTGGTCACAAAACAGAATTAGGTAGCAGTAGTGACGTGAAATTGAAAAATCACTAAAAATAGTAGAAATGGAATTAAATGATAAATAAGTTATGAAATCTAATATTGGTAAGTATATTTTCATATGAAGGAAACAAACTAGGTAAATGAGTTATATTTTATGAGATATTTAAGTTTTGGTGGAACAGGGTCAAAGCGATCTCTAAATCCCCTGTTCTGAATTTAAAATTTTACCATAAATTGAAACAAAATAATTAGAAGTCATACCTTATATGTATGAAATCATTATTGAGTCTAGTTTTATGAGAAATAAATTTCATAGTCATTGAAACTTTGTACCGGGAGATATCTGATTCGTAATACACAGGGGTCAGAGCAGTCAAACCCTGAAATAGGGGAAACTTTAACGAATAAAATGTACTAATTTGCTTGACCAAAGATTCTAGAAAACAATTATTAGATAGATATATGAGTCTAGTTTTAGGTAAAATTTACGGATCTTAATTTTGAGTTTCGAAACTCGAGATATGAATTTTTAAGCGACTGTGATGCAGTGAGCCAGCTTGTCTGGAAATTTTAAAATGAATCTTATGAATTGTTTAATTAATGAATTAAGTTTAGTAACACCTCAAGCTCGACTCTGGCGACGGTCTTGGGCGTGAGGGCGTTACAGGGCTTGAACCTAGCCGTACATGAACTTGCATTAATTGTCCTCCATTCATGCATGTGTGCCGTCCAAAGGAGATGTATTCTTCAATATCCATTGCATGAAATTAATCCTCCATGTACATGAATATAAGTCCTCCAAACATTGAACCGAACCATGCATGAACCTTCTCATACAATAAACAAACCCGTACATGCACCTTTCCATTAATGTACCTCCATATTCGGCTGAACCTACAAGAATTAAACACATAATTAAAAAATATAATTATTCATATAATCATAATTTAAACAGCAACTAGACAACTTAAATGACACTAACTAAATTTGGACATATTAATTAAAATTCAACTAGCATATTAAATTCGGCTAGCTCAATTAATCAATAACACTTAATGAACTAAACTGAGCTAGGGAATTCGGCATGGGCTGTAGCAAATCAGGTTAAAAACAAAGTTTAAGCTTAGTTTATTGTAATGGAAAAGAAATGAGCTGAAACGAGCTAAAATCATGCTCAAACGAGCTAAAACGAGCTCAAGTGAGCTGGTTGGAGTTGAATTGAGCCAGGAAAGCTGGAGAGGAGCTGAAATCGGATTGGAAAAGAGTGCAATGAGCCTTCAAGGAGCTGTCCATAGCTTCTCCAACGTCTAGGGCCTTGTTCTCTTCCCAAATGCGCTTCACCAAAGCTGATAAAGCGTCTTGAAATTGCTTGGTTCGAGCTCGAGTCATGGGGCCTTTTGGAAGCTCGATTAGATCTTGGTTTGTATTCAAGGATGCCCCGGGCGTGCTTACATCATAGTACTACTTTTCAACTGCAAACAGACGATCAATCTGAGAGAGTAATTCAAATTATTGAAGGATTATGAGCTAGTGATTGATTATCATTCGGGAAAAGCGAATGTAGTTGCTGACGCCTTGAGCAGGAAATCTCTTTTTACTTTGAAAGCCATGAATACGAGGTTAGCATTGTCTGATGATGGGTCAATATTGGTAGAGATAAGGGTTAAACTGTTATTTCTCCAGCTAATTTGTGATGCTCAAAAGAACGATAGTGAGTTGCGAACCAAGAGAACTCAGTACGAATCGGGTTACGGCTCAGATTTTCGAGTTGGAATAGATGACTGTTTGATGTTTGGAGATAGGATATATGTACCAAAAAATGATGAATTGATTCAGAAAATATTACATGAGGCGCACAGTGGCCGTTTGTTAGTTCACCCTGGTAGCACAAAAATGTATAATGATTTAAAGAAGTTGTATTGGTGGCCAGGTATGAAAAGGGACATTTTTGAATTTGTAACCAAGTGCTTGATCTATCAACAAGTAAAAGCTGAGCATCAAGTGCCTTCAGGATTACTCCAACCAGTAATGGTACCTAAGTGGAAATGGGATAGGATTACCATGGATTTTGTAACCGGTTTGCGTTTGACTCCTAAAAAGAAGGATGTTGTCTGGGTAGTGGCTAATAGGTTAACAAAGTCGGCTCACTTTATACCGGTACGTATCGATTACTCACTTGATAAATGAGCTAAATTATATATTGCTGAAATTGTGAGGTTGCACGGTACCTATGTCTATATTATCATATAGAGATTCGAGGTTTACCTCGAGATTCTGGAAAAAGTTACAAGAAGCTTTGGGTACAAAATTGAATTTTAGTACCGCGTTTCATCCACAAATAGATGGTCAGTCAGAAAGAGTAATCCAGGTATTCGAAGATATGCTTAGATGCTGTGTTTTAGAATTTGAAGGCAGTTGGGAGAAATATCTATCTTTGGTTGAATTTGCCTACAATAATAATTTTCAGTGAAGTATACGGATGGCACCGTACGAAGCCTTGTATGGTCGCAAGTGTCGAACTCCTTTATATTGGACCAAACTTAGTGAGAAACAGATTCACAGAGTTGATTTAGTTAAAGAAACCGAAGAGAAAGTAAAAATAATTCGTGATTGCTTGAAAGCTGCTTCAGATCGACAAAAGTCATATGCAGATTTAAAAAGAAAAGAGATTGAATTTCAGGTGGGTGATAAAGTGTTCTTGAAGGTGTCACCATGGAAGAAGATTTTGAGATTTAGCCGAAAAGGCAAGTTGAGTCCGCATTTTATTGGGCCGTACGAGATTATTGAGAGGATTGGACCAGTGGCATATCGGTTGGCCTTACTGTCAGAGTTAGAAAGAATTCATAATGTGTTTCATGTATCAATGTTGCGACGTTATCGTTCTGATCCTTCACATGTGATTTCTCCAACAGAAATTGAGGTTCGATCGGACTTGACCTATGACGAGAAACCGATTAAGATTTTGGCTCGAGAAGTAAAACAGTTGAGAAAGAAAAGTATAGCTTTAGTGAAAATGTTATGGCAAAGACATGGAATAGAAGAAGCTACGTGGGAACCGGAGGAAGCCATGAGAAAACAGTACCCAAATCTCTTTATCGGTAAGATTTTCAGGAACGAAAATCCCTAAAGGGGGGAGAGTTGTAACAGCCCGATTTAGGGCCAAAACGGAACAGTGGTTTCGAAGCCATGAATTCGAGGTTGAAAAAAATTATTTTGATTAAGTTTTAGTGTTTATATTATGATTGCATAATTATGTGAAAATTTCATTGCGAAATTTTATTGATTCGGTGTTTAATTTGACGTTTCGGACTAAATTGAAATAGGTGAAAAATGTGTGTGTTCTAGTTCATAAGTACTTCATTGAAATGGGGGTTTTAAGTAGAGGTCCTTAAATGGAAATTAGACCATTATACTTTATATGGACAAAAATTTGGACATGGATGGAATTTTTAGAAAGTTTAGTAGTAAGGGCATTTTGGTCATTTGCATATTAAATGAAATAAAATGGGAAAAATAACACAAAAAATTGTTCATCTTCATTAAGCTTGGACGAAACTTGCATGTTCTCCATAGCTAGGGTTTTTCCCAAGCTTTCAAGCTCAATAGTAAGTGCATTCAAGCCTCGTTTTTAATGTTCTTTACATTTTTGAAATCCTCGTAACTCGGTCTACCTATTTCTACCATTATTTCGAGTTAGGGTTTATGTTTAAAAATTTACCCATGAATGATATGCATGTATTTTGATGTTTTATGGTAGAATATGAATGTTTGAAGTTAGGAGAACAATCTTTTCTAAGCGATTTTTAACGAAAACGAGCAAAACGACATAATCGGTAAAAATACCTATTGTTCATAACTATGTGTTAGAGTGAGAATTTGATGTTTCCATAGAAGGGAAAAATAATCAGCATGTCATAAAACATAAGAAGAAGGGCTGAAATTAAATTTTCGAGCCTAGGGGCAAAATTATAATTTTGTAAAAGTTAGGGGGGAAATTGTAATTTTTCCATAATGTGATTTTTGGATTGAAATAAATAGTATGAGTGTTAAATGAGCTAAATGTGTTGTTATAGATCAAGAAAGGCGTGGAATCGACCTCGAAAGGGGGAAGGAAAAGATTTTGGACTAAATTGCAAAATTTCCATATTTTGCACCGAGGTAAGTTTGTATGTAAATAATACATTAACTTCATTTACATTCTTATATTTCAGCCTATTATATATATTTTAGCTGATTTTGAAATATAAATCAACTATTGGAAGAATGGAAATAAGTAATAGAGAGAGAAATCCCGATTGAACATTCGGAAAGATTGAATAATATAGATGGAACATAGCTAGGTCACATGTATGGTGCTAAGTGCACATCATGTATACAAGAGAGATACGAGATACTATGTAGTAGCTAGGTCACATGTGTGATACAGGATGTATCCCATGTAGACAAGAGAGCTACGGAGAGATAAATGTAGCTAGGTGGCATGTGTGATTCCAAGTGAAGGACACCATGTAGACAAGAGAGCTACGAGATAAATTGGCTAGGTCAAATGGGTGGTACTAAGTGTTCACCATGTGTACAAGAGAGCCGAATTATATGAAATATGATGGGTGGAGCTGTGTGCTGAAACCACCAAGTATCGAGAATTGATCCGAAGTGTTCAACGGGATGATTTTATGGTGACATTGTAATCATGGACCTATACTTGTGATGTATGAAATCTAGTGAAAATGAATTATGATATGTATGCTAAAATGAGGTTAATACAAAGAAAGTGTGAAAGAGTGAATTTGCAATAATATTGTTTTCGACAGTCGCAGTGACGTGAATTTGAAAAATCACCAAAAATAGTAGGAATTTAATTAGAGGCTGAATGAGATATTTAATTAATGCTTAACGAGTCTATTCTCATGTAAGAGAAAGAGAGCAAGTAAAGAAACTCTATATTTTGAGATATTTATATTTGTGTGTGACTTGTTCAGAATGACTATGTGATCCCCTATTCTGACTTTGAGAAATCATTGTACAAAAATAATTAAGAAATATAGTTTACATGCCTAGATTCCTTATTGAGTCTAGTTTTAAATGAAACAAATTTCATGGCTATTTGACTTTTGTACTGGGGGAAAATCAATTCCTAGTGAATAGAGGTCAGATCAGTTTAGCTGTATAAAAGGGGAAACTTTAACTAATAAACTGTACTAATTGGCTGGACAAAAAATTCTAGAAATATTTTAGCAATAAGTAATATGAGTCTAGTTTCCGAAAAATTTTACGGATTTAAATTTTGAGTTTTGTAACTTGAGTTATGATTTATTTTGTGAACATGATGCAGGAGAGACAGCTTAATCAAAGTGGAGTAAATAGTGAAATTAAAGTAGATATACTTGAGTTATTGTGTAAACATATTAGATTCTTTAATTATTATTTATATACTTACTTACTAAGCTATAAGCTTACTTTTTTTTCTCTCTTTTGTCTTATAGTGTCGTCCAGCCTGCACAGGAGTTAAGGATCATTGAAGATCTGCTCGCACTATCAATACTTTTGGGTATTTGAACTAAACATTTTGAATTATGGCATGTATAGTAGGCTTAGTTATTTTGTTACGTGTCATAATTGCCTAGGTTTAAAATATTGGTTACAGTGTTTGACCAATTATTTTGTATAAAGCCATTGAAGTTGGCTAATATTGTTCAAGACATATGTTATAACGATGCATTATCTAATTGGATGACATATTTCTATCTCAGTTTTGTTCAATGGTATGTGTTATGTTCTGGTAATACCTCGTACCCTGTTTCGGTGTTGGATATGGGCAAGGGGCGTTACATTCCAAGAGGTGTCTCTTGGCCGAATAGGTGCATAGAAACTCTAAGGGTCCTCCCACATACATTCGGCTATACATGGAACTTGGAAGGGGGCTTGTAATATCCCGAATTAGGGCCTAATTGGAATAGTGGTTTTGTGACCACAAGTCTGAGGTAGAAAAATTTATTTTATTATCATTTTAAGGTCTATGGCATGATTGCATGATTGTGTGAAAATTTCGTTTAGAAATTTTATCGATAGAGGCTCCAATTTGATATTTAGGACTAAATTGCAAAAGTTGTAAAATGTGTGTTCTAGTTCATAAGTACTTCATTGAAATGGGGGTTTTAAGTAGAGGTCCTTAAATGGAAATTAGACCATTATACTTTATATGGACAAAAATTTGGACATGGATGGAATTTTTAGAAAGTTTAGTAGTAAGGGCATTTTGGTCATTTGTATATTAAATGAAATAAAATGGGAAAAATAACACAAAAAATTGTTCATCTTCATTAAGCTTGGACGAAACTTGCATGTTCTCCATAGCTAGGGTTTTTCCCAAGCTTTCAAGCTCAATAGTAAGTGCATTCAAGCCTCGTTTTTAATGTTCTTTACATTTTTGAAATCCTCGTAACTCGGTCTACCTATTTCTACCATTATTTCGAGTTAGGGTTTATGTTTAAAAATTTACCCATGAATGATATGCATGTATTTTGATGTTTTATGGTAGAATATGAATGTTTGAAGTTAGGAGAACAATCTTTTCTAAGCGATTTTTAACGAAAACGAGCAAAACGACATAATCGGTAAAAATACCTGTTGTTCATAACTATGTGTTAGAATGAGAATTTGATGTTTCCATAGAAGGGAAAAATAATCAGCATGTCATAAAACATAAGAATAAGAGCTGAAATTAAATTTTCGAGCCTAGGGGCAAAATTATAATTTTGTAAAAGTTAGGGGGGAAATTGTAATTTTTCCATAATGTGATTTTTGGATTGAAATAAATAGTATGAGTGTTAAATGAGCTAAATGTGTTGTTATAGATCAAGAAAGGCGTGGAATCGACCTCGAAAGGGGGAAGGAAAAGATTTTAGACGAAATTGCAAAATTTCCATATTTTGCACCGAGGTAAGTTTGTATGTAAATAATACATTAACTTCATTTACATTCTTATATTTCAGCCTATTATATATATTTTAGCTGATTTTGAAATATAAATCAACTATTGGAAGAATGGAAATAAGTAATAGAGAGAGAAATCCCGATTGAACATTCGGAAATATTGAATAATATAGATGGAACATAGCTAGGTCACATGTATGGTGCTAAGTGCACATCATGTATACAAGAGAGATACGAGATACTATGTAGTAGCTAGGTCACATGTGTGATACAGGATGTATCCCATGTAGACAAGAGAGCTACAGAGAGATAAATGTAGCTAGGTGGCATGTGTGATTCCAAGTGAAGGACACCATGTAGACAAGAGAGCTACGAGATAAATTGGCTAGGTCAAATGGGTGGTACTAAGTGTTCACCATGTGTACAAGAGAGCCGAATTATATGAAATATGATGGGTGGAGCTGTGTGCTGAAACCACCAAGTATCGAGAATTGATCCGAAGTGTTCAACGGGATGATTTTATGGTGACATTGTAATCATGGACCTATACTTGTGATGTATGAAATCTAGTGAAAATGAATTATGATATGTATGCTAAAATGAGGTTAATACAAAGAAAGTGTGAAAGAGTGAATTTGCAATAATATTGTTTTCGACAGTCGCAGTGACGTGAATTTGAAAAATCTCCAAAAATAGTAGGAATTTAATTAGAGGCTGAATGAGATATTAAATTAAAGCTTAATGAGTCTATTCTCATGTAAGAGAAAGAGAGCAAGTAAAGAAACTCTATATTTTGAGATATTTATATTTGTGTGTGACTTGTTCAGAATGACTATGTGATCCCCTATTCTGACTTTGAAAAATCATTGTACAAAAATAATTAAGAAATATAGTTTACATGCCTAGATTCCTTATTGAGTCTAGTTTTAAATGAAACAAATTTCATGGCTACTTGACTTTTGTACTGGGGGAAAATCAATTCGTAGTGAATAGAGGTCAGATCAGTTTAGCTGTATAAAAGGGGAAACTTTAACTAATAAACTGTACTAATTGGCTGGACAAAAAATTCTACAAATATTTTAGTAAGAAGTAATATGAGTCTAGTTTCCGAAAAATTTTACAGATTTAAATTTTGAGTTTTGTAACTTGAGTTATGATTTATTTTGTGAACATGATGCAGGAGAGACAGCTTAATCAAAGTGGAGTAAATAGTGAAATTAAAGTAGATATACTTGAGTTATTGTGTAAACATATTAGATTCTTTAATTATTATTTATATACTTACTTACTAAGCTATAAGCTTACTTTTTTTTCTCTCTTTTGTCTTATAGTGTCGTCCAGCCTGCACAGGAGTTAAGGATCATTGAAGATCTGCTCGCACTATCAATACTTTTGGGTATTTGAACTAAACATTTTGAATTATGGCATGTATAGTAGGCTTAGTTATTTTGTTACGTGTCATAATTGCCTAGGTTTAAAATATTGGTTACAGTGTTTGACCAATTATTTTGTATAAAGCCATTGAAGTTGGCTAATATTGTTCAAGACATATGTTATAACGATGCATTATCTAATTGGATGACATATTTCTATCTCAGTTTTGTTCAATGGTATGTGTTATGTTCTGGTAATACCTCGTACCCTGTTTCGGTGTTGGATATGGGCAAGGGGCGTTACATTCCAAGAGGTGTCTCTTGGCCGAATAGGTGCATAGAAACTCTAAGGGTCCTCCCACATACATTCGGCTATACATGGAACTTGGAAGGGGGCTTGTAATATCCCGAATTAGGGCCTAATTGGAATAGTGGTTTTGTGACCACAAGTCCGAGGTAGAAAAATTTATTTTATTATCATTTTAAGGTCTATGGCATGATTGCATGATTGTGTGAAAATTTCGTTTAGAAATTTTATCGATAGAGGCTCCAATTTGATATTTAGGACTAAATTGCAAAAGTTGTAAAATGTGTGTTCTAGTTCACAAAGGTATTAAGTACTTGTGAGTAATGGGTTTTTAAAGTGGAGGTCCTTGGGTAGCAATTAGACCATTATACTAGTTTGGAAAAAAATACCTAAAGGAAGATAAAACACCATAGTTTTTAAGTAAGGGCATTTTGGTCATTTAGTTATTAAAATGAATTAAAAACAAAATTAAAAGCCAATTTTTGTCCATCTTCTTCATTAGGCCGAAATTGCAAGGGTTCTCCATAGCTAGGGTTTGTTTCAAGCTTTCAAGCTCCATAGTAAGTGATTTCAAGCCCCGTTTTTAATGTTCTTTACATTTTTGTAATCTCGGTAGCTCGATTTAGCTTATGCTAGCAATAAGTCAACCTAGGGTTCATATTTGGAAAAATACCCATAGGTGAAATTTGTGTATTTTGGTGTTTTATGATAGAATATGAGGTATTAAATTATGTTAGACAACTCATGCTACTCGGTTTTGAGTGAAAACGAGTAAAAGGGCTTAATCGGTAAAAATACCTAATAGTCATAAGTACATGTTAGAGTGAGAATTTGATGTTTCCATAGAAGGGAAAAATGATCAGCATGTCATAAAACATAAGAATAAGGGTTGAAGTTTAATTCCCGAACCTAGGGGCAAAAATGTAATTATGTAAAAGTTTAGGGAAAAAATGGTAATTTTGCCAAAGTTCTTATCATGGACTATTTTGATGAATGTATATATTAAATAAATTAATTTGGTATTATATATCAAGAAAAACGAGATTTAAGTCGCGATCGAGGGAAAAACAAAGTTTACGAGGAATAGGCTCGATTGCTAATATTTTGTATCGAGGTAAGTTCATGTGTAAATAAGGTAACATAATTTTTATTTAAAGTGATTTAATGTTATTTATATGACATAATACATATTATCATGAAATATTATGTATTGTGAATTATTATTTGGAAATATGCAAATTGTGTGAACCACTTAATAATTATGAGATGCTAGCAAGTATCGGTTTCTATATTTCGAAGAAAGTGATCAAAATGTGTAATTGAGAAGAATCCCGTTTGAACCTTAGGAATAGATTAGGGTACAAGTGACATATCACTAGGATAGTTGAATCCTGAACTCGTTGAGTTGAGTTCGAGTTCGTGAGATGTAACTAGGCATCCGAGCTCATTGAGTTGAGTCCGAGTTTGTGAGATGTAATTAGGCATCCGAGCTCGTTGAGTTGAGTCCGAGTTCACTTATGGATGTGAATGCCCGAGCTCGTTGAGTTGAGTCCGAGTTCGTTTATGGGCAGGTTACATGGTAGCTTGGCTACACAGATTTCAAAAGCTATTGAGCTTATTTAGCTATGAGTATAGCACTTACGTGCACATTACCCGCGTATCCAAAATCATATTCCGATGTGTTCAATGGGAGAACTCTACTAGAATAAGGAGAATGCCTAAAACGAAGGTGACATGTTGGTAAATAAGAAAATTTGACAGGTATGTGTTTAAACCCTCGGGTTGAGAACTTGGTATGATAAAATCGTAGTAAGATACTAAATGCAAATGTAACATGAATGTCTTGGTGTTGTTTATGCAAATAATGTTTATGTTGAATGGTATGATAATGTTACTTGTTATTTGCATGTGAACTTACTAAGCATTTGTGCTTACTCCCTCCTTTTCTTTCATTGTATTTTTGACAAGCCAGCTTGAGAATCGGGATAGGTCGAAGACTCGTTCACACTATCCGAAGACCTAAATTGGTAAAATGGCTTGTATGTTATGAGTGTGACATGTATAGCACTATACTCACTTTGTATAAATGATCTTATGATATGGTTATGGTTTGGTAAGAAAAGGGTATGTAAATGATTAGCTATTGGAATGGCTAATCAAGTTTATATATGATAACATGTATGTTTTATGTTTTAACTAAACCATGAAAATTCCTTGAAAAGGTAAAATTGGTCACAAAACAGAATTAGGTAGCAGTAGTGACGTGAAATTGAAAAATCACTAAAAATAGTAGAAATGGAATTAAATGATAAATAAGTTATGAAATCTAATATTGGTAAGTATATTTTCATATGAAGGAAACAAACTAGGTAAATGAGTTATATTTTATGAGATATTTAAGTTTTGGTGGAACAGGGTCAAAGCGATCTCTAAATCCCCTGTTCTGAATTTAAAATTTTACCATAAATTGAAACAAAATAATTAGAAGTCATACCTTATATGTATGAAATCATTATTGAGTCTAGTTTTATGAGAAATAAATTTCATAGTCATTGAAACTCTGTACCGGGAGATATCTGATTCGTAATACACAGGGGTCAGAGCAGTCAAACCCTGAAATAGGGGAAACTTTAACGAATAAAATGTACTAATTTGCTTGACCAAAGATTCTAGAAAACAATTATTAGATAGATATATGAGTCTAGTTTTAGGTAAAATTTACGGATCTTAATTTTGAGTTTCGAAACTCGAGATATGAATTTTTAAGCGACTGTGATGCAGTGAGCCAGCTTGTCTGGAAATTTTAAAATGAATCTTATGAATTGTTTAATTAATGAATTAAGTTTAGTAACACCTCAAGCTCGACTCTGGCGACGGTCTTGGGCGTGAGGGCGTTACAGGGCTTGAACCTAGCCGTACATGAACTTGCATTAATTGTCCTCCATTCATGCATGTGTGCCGTCCAAAGGAGATGTATTCTTCAATATCCATTGCATGAAATTAATCCTCCATGTACATGAATATAAGTCCTCCAAACATTGAACCGAACCATGCATGAACCTTCTCATACAATAAACAAACCCGTACATGCACCTTTCCATTAATGTACCTCCATATTCGGCTGAACCTACAAGAATTAAACACATAATTAAAAATATAATTATTCATATAATCATAATTTAAACAGCAACTAGACAACTTAAATGACACTAACTAAATTTGGACATATTAATTAAAATTCAACTAGCATATTAAATTCGGCTAGCTCAATTAATCAATAACACTTAATGAACTAAACTGAGCTAGGGAATTCGGCATGGGCTGTAGCAAATCAGGTTAAAAACAAAGTTTAAGCTTAGTTTATTGTAATGGAAAAGAAATGAGCTGAAACGAGCTAAAATCATGCTCAAACGAGCTAAAACGAGCTCAAGTGAGCTGGTTGGAGTTGAATTGAGCCAGGAAAGCTGGAGAGGAGCTGAAATCGGATTGGAAAAGAGTGCAATGAGCCTTCAAGGAGCTGTCCATAGCTTCTCCAACGTCTAGGGCCTTGTTCTCTTCCCAAATGCGCTTCACCAAAGCTGATAAAGCGTCTTGAAATTGCTTGGTTCGAGCTCGAGTCATGGGGCCTTTTGGAAGCTCGATTAGATCTTGGTTTGTATTCAAGGATGCCCCGGGCGTGCTTACATCATAGTACTACTTTTCAACTGCAAACAGACGATCAATCTGAGAGAGTAATTCAAATTATTGAAGGATTATGAGCTAGTGATTGATTATCATTCGGGAAAAGCGAATGTAGTTGCTGACGCCTTGAGCAGGAAATCTCTTTTTACTTTGAAAGCCATGAATACGAGGTTAGCATTGTCTGATGATGGGTCAATATTGGTAGAGATAAGGGTTAAACTGTTATTTCTCCAGCTAATTTGTGATGCTCAAAAGAACGATAGTGAGTTGCGAACCAAGAGAACTCAGTACGAATCGGGTTACGGCTCAGATTTTCGAGTTGGAATAGATGACTGTTTGATGTTTGGAGATAGGATATATGTACCAAAAAATGATGAATTGATTCAGAAAATATTACATGAGGCGCACAGTGGCCGTTTGTTAGTTCACCCTGGTAGCACAAAAATGTATAATGATTTAAAGAAGTTGTATTGGTGGCCAGGTATGAAAAGGGACATTTTTGAATTTGTAACCAAGTGCTTGATCTATCAACAAGTAAAAGCTGAGCATCAAGTGCCTTCAGGATTACTCCAACCAGTAATGGTACCTAAGTGGAAATGGGATAGGATTACCATGGATTTTGTAACCGGTTTGCGTTTGACTCCTAAAAGAAGGATGTTGTCTGGGTAGTGGCTAATAGGTTAACAAAGTCGGCTCACTTTATACCGGTACGTATCGATTACTCACTTGATAAATGAGCTAAATTATATATTGCTGAAATTGTGAGGTTGCACGGTACCTATGTCTATATTATCATATAGAGATTCGAGGTTTACCTCGAGATTCTGGAAAAGTTACAAGAAGCTTTGGGTACAAAATTGAATTTTAGTACCGCGTTTCATCCACAAATAGATGGTCAGTCAGAAAGAGTAATCCAGGTATTCGAAGATATGCTTAGATGCTGTGTTTTAGAATTGAAGGCAGTTGGAGAAATATCTATCTTTGGTTGAATTTGCCTACAATAATAATTTTCAGTGAAGTATACGGATGGCACCGTACGAAGCCTTGTATGGTCGCAAGTGTCGAACTCCTTTATATTGGACCAAACTTAGTGAGAAACAGATTCACAGAGTTGATTTAGTTAAAGAAACCGAAGAGAAAGTAAAAATAATTCGTGATTGCTTGAAAGCTGCTTCAGATCGACAAAAGTCATATGCAGATTTAAAAAGAAAAGAGATTGAATTTCAGGTGGGTGATAAAGTGTTCTTGAAGGTGTCACCATGGAAGAAGATTTTGAGATTTAGCCGAAAAGGCAAGTTGAGTCCGCATTTTATTGGGCCGTACGAGATTATTGAGAGGATTGGACCAGTGGCATATCGGTTGGCCTTACTGTCAGAGTTAGAAAGAATTCATAATGTGTTTCATGTATCAATGTTGCGACGTTATCGTTCTGATCCTTCACATGTGATTTCTCCAACAGAAATTGAGGTTCGATCGGACTTGACCTATGACGAGAAACCGATTAAGATTTTGGCTCGAGAAGTAAAACAGTTGAGAAAGAAAAGTATAGCTTTAGTGAAAATGTTATGGCAAAGACATGGAATAGAAGAAGCTACGTGGGAACCGGAGGAAGCCATGAGAAAACAGTACCCAAATCTCTTTATCGGTAAGATTTTCAGGAACGAAAATCCCTAAAGGGGGGAGAGTTGTAACAGCCCGATTTAGGGCCAAACGGAACAGTGGTTTCGAAGCCATGAATTCGAGGTTGAAAAAAATTATTTTGATTAAGTTTTAGTGTTTATATTATGATTGCATAATTATGTGAAAATTTCATTGCGAAATTTTATTGATTCGGTGTTTAATTTGACGTTTCGGACTAAATTGAAATAGGTGAAAAATGTGTGTGTTCTAGTTCATAAGTACTTCATTGAAATGGGGGTTTTAAGTAGAGGTCCTTAAATGGAAATTAGACCATTATACTTTATATGGACAAAAATTTGGACATGGATGGAATTTTTAGAAAGTTTAGTAGTAAGGGCATTTTGGTCATTTGCATATTAAATGAAATAAAATGGGAAAAATAACACAAAAAATTGTTCATCTTCATTAAGCTTGGACGAAACTTGCATGTTCTCCATAGCTAGGGTTTTTCCCAAGCTTTCAAGCTCAATAGTAAGTGCATTCAAGCCTCGTTTTTAATGTTCTTTACATTTTTGAAATCCTCGTAACTCGGTCTACCTATTTCTACCATTATTTCGAGTTAGGGTTTATGTTTAAAAATTTACCCATGAATGATATGCATGTATTTTGATGTTTTATGGTAGAATATGAATGTTTGAAGTTAGGAGAACAATCTTTTCTAAGCGATTTTAACGAAAACGAGCAAACGACATAATCGGTAAAAATACCTATTGTTCATAACTATGTGTTAGAGTGAGAATTTGATGTTTCCATAGAAGGGAAAAATAATCAGCATGTCATAAAACATAAGAAGAAGGGCTGAAATTAAATTTTCGAGCCTAGGGGCAAAATTATAATTTTGTAAAAGTTAGGGGGGAAATTGTAATTTTCCATAATGTGATTTTTGGATTGAAATAAATAGTATGAGTGTTAAATGAGCTAAATGTGTTGTTATAGATCAAGAAAGGCGTGGAATCGACCTCGAAAGGGGGAAGGAAAAGATTTTGGACTAAATTGCAAAATTTCCATATTTTGCACCGAGGTAAGTTTGTATGTAAATAATACATTAACTTCATTTACATTCTTATATTTCAGCCTATTATATATATTTTAGCTGATTTTGAAATATAAATCAACTATTGGAAGAATGGAAATAAGTAATAGAGAGAGAAATCCCGATTGAACATTCGGAAAGATTGAATAATATAGATGGAACATAGCTAGGTCACATGTATGGTGCTAAGTGCACATCATGTATACAAGAGAGATACGAGATACTATGTAGTAGCTAGGTCACATGTGTGATACAGGATGTATCCCATGTAGACAAGAGAGCTACGGAGAGATAAATGTAGCTAGGTGGCATGTGTGATTCCAAGTGAAGGACACCATGTAGACAAGAGAGCTACGAGATAAATTGGCTAGGTCAAATGGGTGGTACTAAGTGTTCACCATGTGTACAAGAGAGCCGAATTATATGAAATATGATGGGTGGAGCTGTGTGCTGAAACCACCAAGTATCGAGAATTGATCCGAAGTGTTCAACGGGATGATTTTATGGTGACATTGTAATCATGGACCTATACTTGTGATGTATGAAATCTAGTGAAAATGAATTATGATATGTATGCTAAAATGAGGTTAATACAAAGAAAGTGTGAAAGAGTGAATTTGCAATAATATTGTTTTCGACAGTCGCAGTGACGTGAATTTGAAAAATCACCAAAAATAGTAGGAATTTAATTAGAGGCTGAATGAGATATTTAATTAATGCTTAACGAGTCTATTCTCATGTAAGAGAAAGAGAGCAAGTAAAGAAACTCTATATTTTGAGATATTTATATTTGTGTGTGACTTGTTCAGAATGACTATGTGATCCCCTATTCTGACTTTGAGAAATCATTGTACAAAAATAATTAAGAAATATAGTTTACATGCCTAGATTCCTTATTGAGTCTAGTTTTAAATGAAACAAATTTCATGGCTATTTGACTTTTGTACTGGGGGAAAATCAATTCCTAGTGAATAGAGGTCAGATCAGTTTAGCTGTATAAAAGGGGAAACTTTAACTAATAAACTGTACTAATTGGCTGGACAAAAAATTCTAGAAATATTTTAGCAATAAGTAATATGAGTCTAGTTTCCGAAAAATTTTACGGATTTAAATTTTGAGTTTGTAACTTGAGTTATGATTTATTTTGTGAACATGATGCAGGAGAGACAGCTTAATCAAAGTGGAGTAAATAGTGAAATTAAAGTAGATATACTTGAGTTATTGTGTAAACATATTAGATTCTTTAATTATTATTTATATACTTACTTACTAAGCTATAAGCTTACTTTTTTTTCTCTCTTTTGTCTTATAGTGTCGTCCAGCCTGCACAGGAGTTAAGGATCATTGAAGATCTGCTCGCACTATCAATACTTTTGGGTATTTGAACTAAACATTTTGAATTATGGCATGTATAGTAGGCTTAGTTATTTTGTTACGTGTCATAATTGCCTAGGTTTAAAATATTGGTTACAGTGTTTGACCAATTATTTTGTATAAAGCCATTGAAGTTGGCTAATATTGTTCAAGACATATGTTATAACGATGCATTATCTAATTGGATGACATATTTCTATCTCAGTTTTGTTCAATGGTATGTGTTATGTTCTGGTAATACCTCGTACCCTGTTTCGGTGTTGGATATGGGCAAGGGGCGTTACATTCCAAGAGGTGTCTCTTGGCCGAATAGGTGCATAGAAACTCTAAGGGTCCTCCCACATACATTCGGCTATACATGGAACTTGGAAGGGGGCTTGTAATATCCCGAATTAGGGCCTAATTGGAATAGTGGTTTTGTGACCACAAGTCCGAGGTAGAAAAATTTATTTTATTATCATTTTAAGGTCTATGGCATGATTGCATGATTGTGTGAAAATTTCGTTTAGAAATTTTATTGATAGAGGCTCCAATTTGATATTTAGGACTAAATTGCAAAAGTTGTAAAATGTGTGTTCTAGTTCACAAAGGTATTAAGTACTTGTGAGTAATGGGTTTTTAAAGTGGAGGTCCTTGGGTAGCAATTAGACCATTATACTAGTTTGGAAAAAAATACCTAAAGGAAGATAAAACACCATAGTTTTTAAGTAAGGGCATTTTGGTCATTTAGTTATTAAAATGAATTAAAAACAAAATTAAAAGCCAATTTTTGTCCATCTTCTTCATTAGGCCGAAATTGCAAGGGTTCTCCATAGCTAGGGTTTGTTTCAAGCTTTCAAGCTCCATAGTAAGTGATTTCAAGCCCCGTTTTTAATGTTCTTTACATTTTTGTAATCTCGGTAGCTCGATTTAGCTTATGCTAGCAATAAGTCAACCTAGGGTTCATATTTGGAAAAATACCCATAGGTGAAATTTGTGTATTTTGGTGTTTTATGATAGAATATGAGGTATTAAATTAAGTTAGACAACTCATGCTACTCGGTTTTGAGTGAAAACGAGTAAAAGGGCTTAATCGGTAAAAATACCTAATAGTCATAAGTACATGTTAGAGAGAGAATTTGATGTTTCCATAGAAGGGAAAAATGATCAGCATGTCATAAAACATAAGAATAAGGGTTGAAGTTTAATTCCCGAACCTAGGGGCAAAAATGTAATTATGTAAAAGTTTAGGGAAAAAATGGTAATTTTGCCAAATTTCTTATCATGGACTATTTTGATGAATGTATATATTAAATAAATTAATTTGGTATTATATATCAAGAAAAACGAGATTTAAGTCGCAATCGAGGGAAAAACAAAGTTTACGAGGAATAGGCTCGATTGCTAATATTTTGTATCGAGGTAAGTTCATGTGTAAATAAGGTAACATAATTTTTATTTAAAGTGATTTAATGTTATTTATATGACATAATACATATTATCATGAAATATTATGTATTGTGAATTATTATTTGGAAATATGCAAATTGTGTGAACCACTTAATAATTATGAGATGCTAGCAAGTATCGGTTTCTATATTTCGAAGAAAGTGATCAAAATGTGTAATTGAGAAGAATCCCGTTTGAACCTTAGGAATAGATTAGGGTACAAGTGACATATCACTAGGATAGTTGAATCCTGAACTCGTTGAGTTGAGTTCGAGTTTGTGAGATGTAACTAGGCATCCGAGCTCATTGAGTTGAGTCCGAGTTTGTGAGATGTAATTAGGCATCCGAGCTCGTTGAGTTGAGTCCGAGTTCACTTATGGATGTGAACGCCCGAGCTCGTTGAGTTGAGTCCGAGTTCGTTTATGGGCAGGTTACATGGTATCTTGGCTACACAGATTTCAAAAGCTATTGAGCTTATTTAGCTATGAGTATAGCACTTACGTGCACATTACCCGCGTATCCAAAATCATATTCCGATGTGTTCAATGGGAGAACTCTACTAGAATAAGGAGAATGCCTAAAACGAAGGTGACATGTTGGTAAATAAGAAAATTTGACAGGTATGTGTTTAAACCCTCGGGTTGAGAACTTGGTATGATAAAATCGTAGTAAGATACTAAATGCAAATGTAACATGAATGTCTTGGTGTTGTTTATGCAAATAATGTTTATGTTGAATGGTATGATAATGTTACTTGTTATTTGCATGTGAACTTACTAAGCATTTGTGCTTACTCCCTCCTTTTCTTTCATTGTATTTTTGACAAGCCAACTTGAGAATCGGGATAGGTCGAAGACTCGTTCACACTATCCGAAGACCTAAATTGGTAAAATGGCTTGTATGTTATGAGTGTGACATGTATAGCACTATACTCACTTTGTATAAATGATCTTATGATATGGTTATGGTTTGGTAAGAAAAGGGTATGTAAATGATTAGCTATTGGAATGGCTAATCAAGTTTATATATGATAACATGTATGTTTTATGTTTTAACTAAACCATGAAAATTCCTTGAAAAGGTAAAATTGGTCACAAAACAGAATTAGGTAGCAGTAGTGACGTGAAATTGAAAAATCACTAAAAATAGTAGAAATGGAATTAAATGATAAATAAGTTATGAAATCTAATATTGGTAAGTATATTTTCATATGAAGGAAACAAACTAGGTAAATGAGTTATATTTTATGAGATATTTAAGTTTTGGTGGAACAGGGTCAAAGCGATCTCTAAATCCCCTGTTCTGAATTTAAAATTTTACCATAAATTGAAACAAAATAATTAGAAGTCATACCTTATATGTATGAAATCATTATTGAGTCTAGTTTTATGAGAAATAAATTTCATAGTCATTGAAACTCTGTACCGGGAGATATCTGATTCGTAATACACAGGGGTCAGAGCAGTCAAACCCTGAAATAGGGGAAACTTTAACGAATAAAATGTACTAATTTGCTTGACCAAAATTCTAGAAAACAATTATTAGATAGATATATGAGTCTAGTTTTAGGTAAAATTTACGGATCTTAATTTTGAGTTTCGAAACTCGAGATATGAATTTTTAAGCCACTGTGATGCAGTGAGCCAGCTTGTCTGGAAATTTTAAAATGAATCTTATGAATTGTTTAATTAATGAATTAAGTTTAGTAACACCTCAAGCTCGACTCTGGCGACGGTCTCGGGCGTGAGGGCGTTACAGGGCTTGAACCTAGCCGTACATGAACTTGCATTAATTGTCCTCCATTCATGCATGTGTGCCGTCCAAAGGAGATGTATTCTTCAATATCCATTGCATGAAATTAATCCTCCATGTACATGAATATAAGTCCTCCAAACATTGAACCGAACCATGCATGAACCTTCTCATACAATAAACAAACCCGTACATGCACCTTTCCATTAATGTACCTCCACATTCGGCTGAACCTACAAGAATTAAACACATAATTAAAAAATATAATTATTCATATAATCATAATTTAAACAGCAACTAGACAACTTAAATGACACTAACTAAATTTGGACATATTAATTAAAATTCAACTAGCATATTAAATTCGGCTAGCTCAATTAATCAATAACACTTAATGAACTAAACTGAGCTAGGGAATTCGGCATGAGCTGTAGCAAATCAGGTTAAAAACAAAGTTTAAGCTTAGTTTATTGTAATGGAAAAGAAATGAGCTGAAACGAGCTAAAATCAAGCTCAAACGAGCTAAAACGAGCTCAAGTGAGCTGGTTGGAGTTGAATTGAGCCAGGAAAGCTGGAGAGGAGCTGAAATCGGATTGGAAAAGAGTGCAATGAGCCTTCAAGGAGCTGTCCATAGCTTCTCCAACGTCTAGGGCCTTGTTCTCTTCCCAAATGCGCTTCACCAAAGCTGATAAAGCGTCTTGAAATTGCTTGGTTCGAGCTCGAGTCATGGGGCCTTTTGGAAGCTCGATTAGATCTTGGTTTGTATTCAAGGATGCCCCGGGCGTGCTTACATCATAGTACTACTTTTCAACTGCAAACAGACGATCAATCTGAGAGAGTAATTCAAATTCTCGAAAATATGCTTTGTTGCTGTGTTTTGGAGTTTGAAGGCAATTGGGCGAAATATTTGCCATTAGTTGAATTTGCGTATAACAACAGTTTTTAATCGAACATAAAAATGTAACCGTATGAAGCATTATATGGTCGTAAGTGTCGAACTCCTCTGTACTGGGTCGAGGTTAGTGAGAAAAAGATTCACGAGGTTGATTTGATTAGAGAGACTGAAGATAAATTGAAAGTAATTCGCGATAGTTTGAAAGCAGTTGTAGATCGACATAAATCGTATGCAGATTTGAAACGTAAAGACATTGATTTTCAGATCGGTGACAGAGTATTTTTGCAAGTATCTCCGTGGAAGATGATTCTTTGATTTGGTCGCAAAGGCAAATTGAGTTAGGAATTTATCAAGCCATATGAGATTATCGAAAGAATAGGGCCAGTGGCATATGGACTAGCTTTACCGTCAAAATTAGAAAAGATCCGTAATGTGTTTCATGTGTCAATGTTACAACGGTATCCGTTAGATCCATCGCATGTAACTTCTCTGGCAGAGATTGAAATTCAACTTGATATGTGGTATAATGAAGAACTAATCCAAATTTTAGCTCGGGAGGTTAAAGACTACAGAAATAAAAGCATAGCTTTAACGAAAGTTGTAACACCCCTAACCCGTATCCGTCACCGGAATAGGGTTACGAGGCATTACCAAATAAATACAAATTAAACTAACCTTTCTTACATTTCATACCATCAAGAATATCAAAGCATTAAAAACTTATCAAACTCAAATTTCCACAATTTACTATTTGCAATTTCAAATAAATTAATCATAATTCCCATGCAGAAATGATCATACTTTGCTGAACGGATATTGCAAATAAGCACATTCAACATTTCAACTTATTCAATTCAAACAATATCAAAACTCAAATGATCATGTTCCATAATTATCAACTTCGAACCAAAACTTGTATTTATATATATAAAACCATGTTCACATATTTAAAAATTCTCAAAGTTCGTTTCTCTATATCAATCACCTTGATGCCATTTTTGTAAATAAAACATATTCCATCATAACATGTGACAACCCTAAATTGACCCTAGTCGGAAAGTGGTTTCGGGACCACGAAACCGAGTCATAAAAATAATTAACAGTCATATTTGATGCTTATTATATATGAATATGCATGTGTGAAAAATTCATGCTTAAATTTTGTATATAGTATGTGAAATTTATTAAATAGGACTTGTATGAGAAAATTTAGAAATGTGCTAGGCAAATGCTAAAGTGGCCTATTAATATATGTTGGAAAGTGCTTGTACTTGCATGTCAAATTAGCCAAACTATAGGTAGTGGCCGGCCATGCTACACATTATATAATAAAATATGAATTTTATATTAACTTTAATTAGCTAAATGACATAATATCATGAATTAATGAAAAGAAAATATAGAAAGTGGGTGCAAACAACAAAGTGTTCACCTTGTTCATTCTAAAAGGCCAAAAGTGAAGGGAAGTTGGGAGGAAAGGAGCCATTCGGCCATTTCAAGTCTTCATTAAGGTATGAAATTCATGTTTATTCTTGAAATTTTAGATAAAATTGAACTAGTTACCAAGTTCTTTAGGTAACCCATGTTAGGAATTTTGATTTTGGGAAGACTAGAACTTTCAGCCATAGTAGCTATTGAGGATTTAGGTTTTTGTTTCATGTTAAATTGGATGAATCTTGGTGTATGGGTGTTTGAACTAAACTAATGATCAAATAGGTGCATAGATACAAAGTGGGAAGAATCAGCTACTAAGTTTGATACTATTGCCGAATATGAAAATGTTATGCTTGAGTAATGCATGTGGTTAGAGTTGGTAAAATGAAAAGAATGCTTAGAGGTGTTATAATTGATTAGGTGTTAAATTAAAAGCTGCTAAAATTTTCATTGTTTTAGCCGAATATGTGTTTGTTCAAAGAAGGAATTATTGAAGAATTTATATGAACTTGGCAAGTGAATTCAGCTTAGTACATAAATGATGTGAAAATTTTGGAATTTATTTTTGATTATGTGTATGTATGACCAAGTATAATCGGCCACATGAGTAAAATGAGTTTGATATTTGATTGCTGAATGTGACTAACAAGTAAACATTGTTGGTAAAAATATTGAATACTTCTACTTGTATTCATTAAGCTCAAGAACAAGGGGGATCAAAGTTAGATCGGGGAAAGGAGAAAGCAATAGAGTAATCAATCCACAACTGTTTCAATATACCGAGGTAAGTTTTTAAGTAGGCTCTTCTAGTATACATAATTAAAGATGCCTATAAGAATATGGTAAATGAATCGAAATTTTTGGTTGGCACTTGAATAAAATTATTCATTAATTAATGTGGGTATGCGATTCATAGTGAGGATCATTTGGAGTTAAGCTGTAATGGTGTATGAACATATGAATTTGAGTATAACTTTGGAGTTGAAATGTGAATCATGATATGCATATTGATAGAATCTATCCGGACTAAAGGTCCGCAGGCTATGAGCTGGAAAAAAAATATAACCGGGTTAAGTCCCGAAGGCATTCGTGCGGGCTATTATAACCGGGTTAAGTCCCAAAGGCATTCGTGTGGGTTATTATAATCGGGTTAAGTCCTGAAGGCATTCGTGTGGGTTATTATAACCGAGTTAAGTCCCGAAGGCATTTGTACTGGTTGTTACATCCGAGCCAAATTCCGAAGGTATTTATGTTTGGAAAGGTGCGACTCTGTCGTAATAATTCCGATTAATGTGCTCATAATCCCTAATATGACCATGTATGGATCGTATATACATTGGAAAATTTTGGTACAGTGTTAGTTGTGATTACATAATCGAATAATGCTCTTCCAGCCATTTCTTAAGATTATATGAAGTCTATAGCTCACTCGAGCTACATGAAATTGAATCAAATGAAATTTAGTTAAGTTTGACTTCGAATGTATAAACCTATTGATAAAAGTGTAAATTAAAACGAATACGTGATCTTGTGCATAGGCATTATTTATCCTTATGAATGCTATTTCTTTTGTGTTTTTGTTTCAAATGAGTTCCTTACTTATAAACTTACTAAGCAACGAAACGCTTACTCTGTTGCTTAAATTCTCTGTATTATAGATTTTGTTCGTCAGCTATCGGACTCGGAGGTGTCAAAGTTGAAGTCATCCACACTATCTAAGCCACTTTTTGGTACTCTTCAGTTGAACTTGATAATGGCATGTATAGGGCTGACCCTTGTTGTTAATTAAGTATCTTTTGGTAATGTATATTCGTATAGCCATGCGAAAATGGCTTGTATATTTTGAGTATAACATTATGATCATTTTGTATATATGGTCTTATGATATGGTTATTAAGTGGTGTGGAAATGTTTGGTAATGATTAGCCATTGGAATGGCCAATCATGGTCCTATTGGTGCTACATATGTCATGGCTAATTGTGATTATACTTGGAAATAATGTATGTCAAATTACTAGTTGATTCATGGAAAACTATGAAATAGGTAAAATTTACCTTAAAATAGATGCTGACAGCAGCAGTGATGTGAATTTAAAAAATCACTAAAAATAGTAGAAATGGAATTAAATAATGAATAAATTATTTAATCGAATCTTGATGAGTCTATTTTCATAAAGAAACAAAACGACCATATGAGCCGTATTTTATGAGATGTTTAAGTTTTCGTGAAACAGGGCCAGAGCAATTTCTGGATCCCCTGTTCTGACTTTGGAAATTCACCATAAATTAATAAGAGATAATTAGAAGTCATTATTTATATGTACAGATTCCTTTTTGAGTTTAGTTTCATTAGAAACAAATGGCATAAGTATTGAAGCCCTGTACAGGGAGATATCTAAGTCGTAATGCATGAAGGTCAGAGTAGTCGAACCCTGAAATAGGGGAGACTTTAACTAATAAACTGTACTAATTGGCCTGACCAAAAATTCTAGAAAAAAAATTAGTAAATAAATGTATGAGTCTAGTTTCAGGAAAAATTTACGGAATTGGATTTCGAGTTTTGGAACTCGAGATATGATTTTTAGAGTGACTGTGATACAGTTAGCCAGCTCGTCTGGAAATTTTAAAAATGAATTGTATGAGCTGTTTAAGTAAGGAATTAAGTCCGTTAGCACCTCGTGTTCGACTCCGGCAACGGTCTCAGGTACGGGATGTTACATCTAATTGGTATCAGAGCTACGGTTTAGTCAATTCTAGGACTACCGTAATACGTAGGGGAATAGCTATACATGCCATTATGTGTTTATCTGATAGTGTGGTGATTTCTGACAGTTAAAAATGTGTTTATTTATAGTAATGGATCCTGATCCCAACCGAGCGGTAGCTGATGATGTTGAGAGTGTAGCGCCTGCTCTCGCACATGGGACGGCGCCGGTGGACTCTCAACCTATTGCTAGTAATCAGAATGATGAAGCTAGGCAGGCTTTTTATAGCGTGATGAATGATTGGTACAATTAGTATATTCGAACTAATACGGCTGTCCCACAACCCCCACCCCCGACTAATACAAACCCTACACCTATAATATCTCCTGGAGTTGACCCGTTGAGGTTGAACAAGCCCCCAGTTGATAGGATTCGGAAGCATGGGGCTACTGAGTTCAAGGCTACTGACAGTGATGATGCTGAGCAGGCTGAGTTTTGGCATGATAATACCATTCGTGTGTTCGATGAATTATCGTGCACACCTGATGAATGTTTAAAATTGTGACAGCCCTAAAGTGACCCTAGTCGGAAAGCAGTTTCGGGACCGCTAAACCGAGCCACCAAATTATTTGAATATGATATTTATTGTCTAAAATATGTGATTATGAATGTGTGAAAGTGTTGAGCTTCGATTTAGTAAATTGCATGTGAAATTAGTCAATAGGACTTATGTGTGACACTTTTGAAATGTGATAGGTTAATCTATAAGGATCTATTAGTGCATGTAAACAAAAGGGAGGACTTGCATGTCAATTTTCCCCCCTTAAATAGTAGTGGCCGGCCATGACAAGGTGGATAGACAAATTGTGATGGGTAAAACATATTATAAAAAGTTTATGACAACATGTTGTGTTAAGAACAATAAAATATGTGGGGAGTGGGAGGAGAAACCAAAGTTGTTTCATCCTTGCTCCCCCATTTTGCCGAAACTAGAAGAAAAGAAAAAAGGCTTCATTCTTTGGTTGTTCTTGGCCGAATAGAAGAAAGAGAAGAAGGGGGAAGAGCTTGAGAAAATCGGCCGTGGTGGTTTGCTAGACTAAGGTATGTTTGATGTTGTCCATGAGATTCATGCATGTTTTTAGTTGTTAGTTTGAGTTCTAACTAGCCCATGGTTCAAATATTTACTATGTCATGGAGATGATATTCGGCTAAGGTGGATTGGTGTTGATGTCATTTACATGCTAAAAATGAAGCTTTGTAATGATGCATGTGACGGTGGATTGATGACTCTTGAATCTTCTTTTTAGCATTTTTGAGTGAGACATTAAGTTCTTTGTTTAACCATGACCAAAATTGAAATGGTATGGTGTTGTGATGCATTCGGCCATGGTAGAAAGTAGTGGAGAAATATGGTTGTTATTCACGTTACTTGGATGAGAAATGGTAGTAAGGTGAAGAGCAAATGTTAATGTTTGATTTACTAGTGTGTATATGTGTATTAGCTGAGTTTTGAATTTGAAACAAAATGGTATGTTGTAACACCCCGTACCCGAGTCCGTCGCCGGAGTCGGACACGAGGGGTTTGCAGACTTAAATCACTTCTTTGCACAATCCATTTTAAATTTTCCAGGCAAGCTGGCTAACTGCATCACTGTCACCTTAAAAATCATATCTTAAGTATCACAACTCGAAAATCAGCTTCGTGATTTTTCCCTGAAACTAGACTCATATATACATCTACAAATTTTTTTCTAGAATTTTTGGTCAGGCCAATTAGTACAGTTTATTAGTCAAAGTCTCCCATGTTACAGGGATCGACTACACTGACCTTTGCGCATTACGACTTGGATATCTCCCTGTACAGGGCTTCAATACTGATTTTGTTTGTTTCTATAGAAACTAGACTAAAAAATGAATCTATTCATATATGGCATGACTTCTAATTATCTTTGGTTAATTTATAATGAATTTACAAAGTCGGAACAGGGAATCCAGAAACCGTTCTGGCCCTGTCTCACGAAAACTTTAGCATCTCATAATATACTGTTCATATGAACGTTTCGTTACTTTCCTATGAAAATAGATTCATCAAGGTTCGTTTGTATAATTTATTCACTATTTAATTCCATTCGTACTATTTTTAGTGATTTTCCAAATCTACATCACTGCTGCTGTCAGCATCTGCCTTTAAGGTAGACTTTACCAATTTCATAGTTTCCATGATTCAACTAGCCCTTTTAGCATAAATAGCACAAATTATGATAGTGATTAACCATTCCCATGGCCAATCCTTGTTAAGCATATCCATACCAAATGAGCATAACATTATGCTCAAACATATATAAGCCATTTTCGCATGGCTATCCAAATTTATACAAAACCAAAGGGTCCATGACCCACAACAAAAAGGGTAGTCCTATACATGCCATTTCGAAGTTCAACCAAAATTGTAGCAAAAGGGGGCTTTGATAGTGTGGGCGACTTCGACTTCAAAATCCCGAGTCCGATAGCTGAAGAACCAAAATCTATAAAACAGAGAATCAAAGAAACGGAGTAAGCATTAAATGCTTAGTAAGTTTTGAGCAAAGAATTTAGACACAACCAAAGTATAGCATTCATGTAGCTAAACGGATAATTTCATATGCACAAATTTTCAATATCATACTTACTTCACATTACCAACCCTTTTATTCATACACAAAGATCAACTTAGCCAAAGGCCGGTAGCTCATTTATCAACTGAGCGAATACTTATTTGTAAGGGCTCAACTAATTCAAAGCACATACGAAACATACCTCAATGTTGGGATGTTACAAGCGTATTAACTGAAATTTTTACAGCAAGATCATTCATTCCCAAATCACATACCTTCGGAATTTAACCGGATATAGCTACTCGTTCAAATGCCTTCGGGACATAGCCCGGTTATAGTAACTCGCACAAATGCCTTTGGGACTTAACCCGGATTTAGTAACTCGCACAAATGCCTTCGGGACTTAACCCAGATTTAGTAACTCGCACCAATGCCTTCGGGCTTAGCCCGGAATTAGTATCTCGCACAAATGCCTTCGGATCTTAGTCCGGATATGGTCACTTAGCACAAAGCCTTCGGGACTTAGCCCGGACATCATTCGAATAACCATGCACATTTAACGATAAATCATGACACATTCGTATTTCATTTTCATTAGCAAAACTCAAACACAAGACACTTATCACTCTTGCCATTTCGGCTCAATAGCCACACACAAAGAGCACGATTTTGATTTGCTTAAAACATGATCTAATCAAATCATAATTTAAGCTCTATTACTCAAGAACTTACCTCGGATGTTGTCGAACGGTTTCGACGGCTATTCGACCACTTTTTCCTTCCCTTTATCGGATTTAGTTCCCCTTTGCTCTTGAGCTTAATTCAAACAAATTTAACTCATTAAAGTCTCATTTTGCTAGCTTATGGCCGAATATGACAAGGAGTTTGATAGGTCATATGGCCACCTTTTAGCTCAAATACACAATGGTCATACGCATTTTTAATCACATCAAGCAATTTAATACAATTCATTCGAACATCAAAAGAGAAGCTCAAGGTACTTAGCCCATATATACATTAGACACTAGAGTCACATATGTACGAAATCACGAATCGAATTCAACATACTAGCTAATATTTCCCCTTAGCCGAATTTTCTAAGTCAAGCTAAAGCCATCAATAGGCTACCTATGGCCGAACATACACATAACTTATGTACTTATTCATGTGGCCGAACATACATGTCTATGTTGGGGCCGATTGCATCACAACACCATACCATTTCTATTTTTGGTCATGGTTAAACAAAGAACTTAATGTCTCACTCAAAAATGCTAAAAAGAAGATTCAAGAATCATCAATCCACCATCACATGCACCATTACAAAGCTTCACTTTTAGCATGCAAATGATATCAACACCAATCCACCTTGGCCGAATATCATCTCCATGACATAGTAAAGATTTGAACCATGGGCTATTTAGAACTCAAGCTAACTACTAAAACAATCATGCATCTCATGGAACATCATCAAACATACCTTAGTCTATCAAACCACCATAGCCGATTTCCTCAAAGCTCTTTTTCCTTCTTTTTCTTTCTCCTATTCGGCCAAGAACAACATGAGAGCTTTTCTCTTCCTTTTTTTTTTTGGTCATGCATGAGAATGATGAACACATTTTTTTTCTCTTTGTTTTCTTCCTTCAATTTCTTATTAGTTTATTGCCCATGCTTCTTATTTTATTCTTCCATTAACACAACATGTTTCATGACATGTTTTGCCCATGCTTCTTATTTTATTCTTCCATTAACACAACATGTTTCATGACATGTTTTGCCCATCATCCCTTGTCATGGCCGGCCACTAGTACTTAAATGGGGGGAAATTGACATGCAAGTCCACCCATTTGATTACATGCACTATTAGGCCACTTGCATTTGCCTAGCACATTTCTAAATTTTCTCACATAAGTCCTATCAACTAAAGTCACATGCAATTAGCTAAATCGAAGCTTAAAACTTTCACATATTTATATTCACATATTTTAGGCAATAATTATCACATTCAAATAATTTGGTGACTCGATCTAGCGGTCCCGAAACCGCTTTCCGACTAGGGTCACTTTAGGGCTGTCACAACTCTCCCCCACTTAAGCTAGCATAATGAGACTTTAATAAGTTAAATTTGTTTGAATTAGCTCAAGAGCTTAGAGGACCACAGTTGGATAAGGGAAAGGAAAAAGCTATCGAATAGCCGCCGAAATCGTTCGACCACATCCGAGGTAAGTTTTCGAGTAATGGAACTTAGATTATGATTTGATTAGATCATGTTTTAAGCAAATCAAAATCATGCTCTTTGTATGTGGCTATTGAGCCGAAATTGCAAGTGTGATAAGTGTCTTGTGTTTGAGCTTTGGTAATGAAAATGAAATACGGATGTGTCATGATTTATTGATAAATGTGCATGGTTATTCGAATGATGTCCGGGCTAAGTCCCGAAGGCTTTGTGCTAAGTGACTATATCCGGACTAAGATCCGAAGGCATTTGTGCGAGTTACTAATTCCGGGCTAAGCCCGAAGGCATTGGTGCGAGTTACTAAATCCGGGTTAAGTCCCGAGGCATTTGTGCGAGTTACTATAACCGGGCTATGTCCCGAAGGCATTTGAACGAGTAGCTATATCCGGTTAAATTCCGAAGGTACGTGATTCAGGAATGAGCGATCTTGCTATAAAAATTTCAGTTAATACGCTTGTAAAATCCCAGCAATGAGGTATGTTTCGTATGTGCATTGGAATAGTTGATTCCCTCGAATAATATTCGCTCAGTCGAGTAATGAGCTTCCAGTATTTGGCTAAGATGATCCCTTATGTATGAATATAGGGGTTGGAATGTGAAGTAGGAATGATTTGAGAATATGTATATATGGAATTATCCGTTTAGTTATATGAATGCTATACTTCAGTTGTGCTTAAATTCTTTGCTCAAAACTTACTAAGCATTTAATGCTTACTCCGTTTATTTAATTCTCTGTTTTATAGATTTTGGTTCTTCAGCTATCGGACTCGGGATTTTTGAAGTTGAAGTCGCCCATACTATCAAAGCTCCTTTTGGTATACTTTTGGTTGAACTTTGAAATGGCATGTATAGGACTACCCTTTTGTTGTTGGTCATGTACCCTTCGGTTTTGTGTAAATTTGGATAGCCATGCGAAAATGGCTTAAATATACTTTGATCATAGCATTATAATCGTTTTGTATGTTGTCCGTTGAGAGGTATGGAAATGTTGGTAATGGTTAGCCATGGGAATGGTTATTCATGATCACTTTTGGAATATGTATGACAAACTCTAGTTGATCCATGGAGGATCATGAAATAGGTAAAGTTTACCTTAAAAATAGATGCTGGCAGCAGCAGTGATGTGGATGTGAAAAATCACTAAAAATAATAGGAATAGAATTAAATAGTGAATAAATTATGTAATCGAACCTTGATGAATCTATTTTAATAGGAAAGTAACAAAACGTTCATATGAACAGTATATTATGAGATGTTGAAGTTTTCGTGAGACAGGGCCAGAACAGTTTCTGGATCCCCTGATCTGACTTTGGAAATTCATTATAAATTAACCAGAGACATTTAGAAGTCATTACATATATGTATAGATTCCTTTTTGAGTCTAGTTTCTATAGAAACAAACTGAATCAGTATTGAAGCCCTGTACAGGGAGATATCCAAATCGTAATGCATGAAGGTCAGTGTAGTCGCACCCTGTAACAGGAGAGAATTCAACTAATAAACTGTACTAATTGGCCTGACCAAAAATTCTAGAAAAAAATATGTAGATGGACATATGAGTCTAGTTTCAAGGAAAAATTACGATACTGATTTTTGAGTTTTGGAACTCAAGATATGATTTTTAAAGTGACAGTGACGCAGTTAGCCAACTGCCTGGAAATTTTTAAAATGGACTGTGATAGTAAATGAATTAAGTCGGTTAGCACCTCGTGTTCGACTCCGGCAACGGTCTTGGGTACGGGGTGTTACAATTAAATTGGTATCAGAGCCACGGTTTAGTCGATTCTAGGACTACCGTACTACATTTGGGTCTAGCTATACATGCCGTTATGTGATTATTTGATAGTGTGGTGATTTTTGACATTTGCAAATGTGTGTATTTATAGTAATGGATCCCGATCCCGACCGAGCGGTAGCTGATGATCTTGAGAGTGTAGCGCCTGCTCCCGCACAAGGGACAGCGCCGGCGGACTCTCAACCTATTGCTAGTAATCCGAATGATGAAGCTAGACAAGCTTTTTATAGCGTGATGAATGATTGGTTCAACCAATACATTCGAACTAATACGGCTGCTCCACAACCTCCATTCCCGACAAATACCACCCCCGCACCTACAATACCTCCGGTAACTGACCAAATAAGGTCAAATAAGCCCCCAGTTGACAGAATTCGAAAACACGGGGCTACTGAATTTAAAGCTACGGACAGCGATGATGCCGAGCAAGCGGAATTTTGGTTGGACAACACTATCCGGGTACTCGATGAGCTATCTTGCACACCCGATGAGTGCCTAAAGTGTACCATCTCCTTGCTACGTGATTCTGCCTACTATTGGTGGAACACGTTGACTTCTGTCGTGCCCAGAGAGCAAGTAACTTGGTAGTTCTTCCAAACCGAGTTTCGAAAGAATTATATCAGTCAGAGATTCATTGACCAAAAATGGAAGGAATTTCTTGAACTCAAACAAGGTTCCATGTCGGTTACCGACTATGAACGAAAATTTGTAAGGCTTAGCCGGTACGCGCGAGAATGCATTTCTTCAGAAGCCGTGATGTGTAAACGTTTCAAGGATGGGCTGAATGATGATATAAAGCTGTATGTTGGCATTTTGGAAATCCGAGAATTTGTGGCATTTGTCGAGCGAGCTTGCAAAGCCGAAGAGCTCAGTATGGAGAAAAGAAAAGCTAAGGTGGAAGCAAAGGAGTTTCGTAAGAGGTCTTCGGGGAAGCCCTTCCCACAGTCATCGAAGAAATTTAGAGATGGCTTAGGCCGGTCTAGAGACACTTCGGGCTTTTCTAGACGAGATCGCGATCGACCCCCTGTGAGCACACTAGTCACTTCGATCGCCAGTGTTGGAAATGATCGTCGAGACAGAACGGAGTGCCAGTATTATGGCAAATGGCATTCTGGAAGTTGTAGATTCCATGACCGCTCCTGTTACAAGTGCGGGTCAGTTGACCACTTTATCAAAGATTGCCCGAGATTGTCTGAACAGAATGTAAATCAGAGTGGGAAACCGAGTGCTACCACTGCTCGAGGTAGACCATCTAGAAACACGGGAAATGCTAGTGGTGGTCAGAGAGGATCTAGAGATGCTACGACCAGATCTAAGGCTCGTGCTCCTGCAGGGCTTATGCTATACGCGCACGCGAGGATGCTTCCTCGCCAGATGTTATTACCAGTTGCGAATTCAAGATTCGGATATACCCAAAACTACTTTCAGAACGAGATACGGCCACTACGAGTTCTTAGTGATGCCGTTTGGGCTCACTAATGCCCCTGCGGTATTTATGGATTTGATGAATCGGATCTTCAGACAGTATTTGGACCGGTTCGTAGTTGTGTTCATTGACGACATCTTGGTCTATTCAAGAGATGAGACCGAACATGCGGAGCACCTGAGATTAGTGTTGCAAATTTTACGGGATAAGCAGTTATATGCTAAGTTCAGTAAGTGTGAGTTCTGGTTAAGAGAGGTTAGCTTCTTGGGCCATGTGGTATCCGCATCGGGTATTCGAGTTGACCCGAGCAAAATTTCGGCCATACTTAACTGGAAGCCTCCGAGAAATATTACTGAGGTTCGGAGCTTTTTGGGACTTGCTGGTTACTACCGACGGTTTGTAAAAGGTTTCTCGATGATAGCCACACCCATGACGAAGCTACTTCAAAAAGATGTTAAGTTCGAATGGACGGAAAAATGTCAGAAAAGTTTTGATCAACTGAAAACTTATTTGACTGAAGCTCCAATTTTAGTGCAGCCCGAATCAGGCAAAGAGTTTGTCATCTATAGTGACGCCTCCCTACTTGGGTTAGGTTGCGTATTGATGCAAGAAGGTCGAGTTGTGGCCTATGCGTCGAGACAATTAAAGCCATATGAGAAAAATTATCCGACCCATGATCTCGAATTAGCTGCCATCGTATTCGCCTTGAAAATATGGCGACATTACTTATTCGGTGAGAAGTGCCATGTATTTTCGGATCACAAAAGTCTCAATATTTGATGACTCAAAGAGACTTGAATCTGCGACAAAGGTGTTGGCTTGAGTTGTTGAAAGATTATGAGCTTGTCATTGATTATCACCCGGGAAAGGCTAATGTGGTTGCGGACGCCTTAAGCCGGAAATCATTGTTTGCTTTACGAGCGATGAATGTACACTTGTCTGTTCTACCCGACAATGTGTTAGTAGCTGAATTAAAGGCCAAACCATTATAGATTCATCAAATTCGTAAAGATCAGAAAGTCGACGATGAATTGGTTGCAAAACGGGCTAAATGTGTTCCGAATATGGAATCCGAATTTCAAATTGATGATGACGATTGTTTGAGGTTCAGAAGTCGGTTGTGTGTTCCAAGAAATTCAGAACTCATTTCGATGATTCTGAACGAAGCTCATTGTAGCTGAATGTCAATTCACCCAGGGAGTACGAAAATGTACAACGATCTGAGACGCCAGTTTTGGTGGCATGGCATGAAACGAGACATTTCCGATTTTGTTTCGAAGTGCTTAGTATGTCAACAAGTGAAGGTGCAACATCAAGTGCCTACGGGTTTACTTCAGCCGATCATGATACCTGAATGGAAATGGGATCGAGTCACGATGGATTTTGTATCTGGGTTGCCAGTGTCGGCAAGTAAGAAGGATGCGATTTGGGTCGCTGTTGATAGACTGACTAAGTCGGCTCACTTTATCCCCGTACGTACGGATTTTTCATTGGATAAACTAGCTGAATTGTATGTTTCTCAGATTGTGAGATTACACGGGGTACCGATTTCTATTGTGTTGGATAGAGATCCGAGATTCACCTCGCGATTTTGGAAGAAATTGCAAGAAGCTTTGGGTACCAAGCTGCATTTTAGCACCGCTTTTCATCCACAAACCGATGGTCAATCCGAGCGGATAATTCAGATACTTGAGGATATGTTGAGATGTTGCATCCTCGAGTTCAGTGGTTCGTGGGAGCAGTATTTACCTTTGATTGAATTCGCTTACAATAATAGTTTTCAATCAAGTATTAGGATGGCACCTTACGAGGCCTTGTACGGGCGTAAATGCCGTACACCATTGTTTTGGACCGAGCTCGGTGAAAGTAAAATTTTCGGAGTGGATTTGATTAAAGATGCTGAACAGAAAGTAAGAATAATTTGTGAAAGTCTGAAGGCAGCATCAGATCGTCAGAAGTCGTATGCAGATTTAAAACGAAGAGATATTGAGTATCAGGTGGGAGACAAAGTGTTTCTTAAGGTCTCACCTTGGAAAAAGATACTCAGATTTGGCCGTAAGGGCAAACTGAGTCCGAGGTTCATCGGGCCATATGAGATATCCGAACGAGTTGGTCCAGTTGCGTATCGTTTGATTTTGCCCCCTGAACTTGAAATTCAATCTGACTTGAGTTATGAAGAAGAACTAATTCGTATCCTAGCTCGTGAAGTGAAAGAGTTGCGAAACAAAAGGGTTCCGTTGGTAAAAGTATTATGGCTCAAACACGGAATTGAAGATGCTACTTAGGAAACCGAGAACTCTATGAAAGAACGATACCCAAACCTATTTACCGGTAAGATTTTCGGGGACTAAAATTTCTTAAGTGGGGGAGAGTTGTGACAGCCCTAAAGTGACCCTAGTCGGAAAGCGGTTTCTGGACCACTAAACTGAGTCACCAAATTATTTTAATATGATATTTATTGTCTAAAATATGTGATTATGAATGTGTGAAAGTGTTAAGCTTCGATTTAGTAAATTGTATGTGAAATTAGTCAATAGGACTTATGTGTGACACTTTTGAAATGTGATAGGTTAATCTATAAGGATCTATTAGTGCATGTAAACAAAAGGGACGACTTGCATGTCAATTTTCCCCCTTAAATAGTAGTGGCCGGCCATGACAAGGTGGATAGACAAATTGTGATGGGTAAAACATATTATAAAAAGTTTATGACAACATGTTGTGTTAAGAACAATAAAATATGTGGGGAGTGGGAGGAGAAACCAAAGTTATTTCATCCTTGCTCCCCCATTTTTGCCGAAACTAGAAGAAAAAAAAAAGGCTTCATTCTTTGGTTGTTCTTGGCCGAATAGAAGAAAGAGAAGAAGGAGGAAGAGCTTGAGAAAATCAGCCATGGTGGTTTGCTGGACTAAGGTATGTTTGATGTTGTCCATGAGATTCATGCATGTTTTTAGTTGTTAGTTTGAGTTCTAACTAGCCCATGGTTCAAATCTTTACTATGTCATGGAGATGATATTCGGCTAAGGTGGATTGGTGTTGATGTCATTTACATGCTAAAAATGAAGCTTTGTAATGATGCATGTGACGGTGGATTGATGACTCTTGAATCTTTTTTTTAGCATTTTTGAATGAGACATTAAGTTCTTTGTTTAACCATGACCAAAATTGAAATGGTATGGTGTTGTGATGCATTCGGCCATGGTAGAAAGTAGAGGAGAAATATGGTTGTTATTCACGTTACTTGGATGAGAAATGGTAGTAAGGTGAAGAGCAAATGTAATTGTTTGATTTACTAGTGTGTATATGTGTATTAGCCGAGTTTTGAATTTGAAACAAAATGGTATGTAGTCAATACAAGCAACCATATTTGTAGGAAGTATTAAGCATATAATCGGCCTCAACCTAGACATGTATATTCGGCCACATGAAATAGATTTGTGTTGTATGTGTTCGGTTAGAGGCAAGCATATTGATGCTTTTATCTTGGCTTAGATAATCGGCTAAAAGAGAGTGTGGGCTAAAATGTTGAGTTTGATCCATGATTCCATATATATTTGACTCTAATGCCTAATGTATATATGGGCTAAGTACCTTGAGGTCCTGTTTTGATGTCCAAATGATTGTGTTAAATTGCTTAATGTGATTAAAAATGCGCATGACCATTGTGTATTTGAGCTAAAGGGTGGCCATATGACCTATTAAACTCCTTGTCATATTCGGCCATAAGCTAGCATAATGAGACTTTAATAAGTTAAATTTGTTTGAATTAGCTCAAGAGCTTAGAGGACCACAGTTGGATAAGGGAAAGGAAAAAGTTATCGAATAGCCGCCGAAATCATTCGACCACAACCGAGGTAAGTTTTCGAGTAATGGAACTTAGATTATGATTTGATTAGATCATGTTTGAAGCAAATCAAAATCATGCTCTTTGTATGTGGCTATTGAGCCGAAATTGCAAGTGTGATAAGTGTCTTGTGTTTGAGCTTTGGTAATGAAAATGAAATACGGATGTGTCATGATTTATTGATAAATGTGCATGGTTATTCGAATGATGTCCGGGCTAAGTCCCGAAGGCTTTGTGCTAAGTGACTATATCCGGACTAAGATCCGAAGGCATTTGTGCGAGTTACTAATTCCGGGCTAAGCCCGAAGGCATTGGTGCGAGTTACTAAATCCGGGTTAAGTCCCGAAGGCATTTGTGCGAGTTACTATAACCGGGCTATGTCCCGAAGGCATTTGAATGAGTAGCTATATCCGGTTAAATTCCGAAGGTACGTGATTCGGGAATGAGCGATCTTGCTGTAAAAATTTTAGTTAATACGCTTGTAAAATCCCAGCAATGAGGTATGTTTCGTATGTGCATTGGAATAGTTGATTCCCTTCGAATAATATTCGCTCAGTCGAGTAATGAGCTTCCGGTATTTGGCTAAGATGATCCCTTATGTATGAATATAGGGGTTGGAATGTGAAGTAGGAATGATTTGAGAATATGTATATATGGAATTATCCGTTTAGTTATATGAATGCTATACTTCAGTTGTGCTTAAATTCTTTGCTCAAAACTTACTAAGCATTTAATGCTTACTCCGTTTATTTAATTCTCTGTTTTATAGATTTTGGTTCTTCAGCTATCGGACTCGGGATTTTTGAAGTCGAAGTCGCCCACACTATCAAAGCTCCTTTTGGTATACTTTTGGTTGAACTTTGAAATGGCATGTATAGGACTACCCTTTTGTTGTTGGTCATGTACCCTTCGGTTTTGTGTAAATTTGGATAGCCATGCGAAAATGGCTTAAATATACTTTGATCATAGCATTATAATCGTTTTGTATGTTGTCCGTCGAGAGGTATGGAAATGTTGGTAACGGTTAGCCATGGGAATGGTTATTCATGATCACTTTTGGAATATGTATGACAAACTCTAGTTGATCCATGGAGGATCATGAAATAGGTAAAGTTTACCTTAAAAATAGATGCTGGCAGCAGCAGTGATGTGGATGTGAAAAATCACTAAAAATAGTAGGAATGGAATTAAATAGTGAATAAATTATGTAATCGAACCTTGATGAATCTATTTTAATAGGAAAGTAACAAAACGTTCATATGAACAGTATATTATGAGATGTTAAAGTTTTATTGAGACAGGGCTAGAACGGTTTCTAGATTCCCTGATCTGACTTTGGAAATTCATTATAAATTAACCAGAGACATTTAGAAGTCATGTCATATATGTATAGATTCCTTTTTGAGTCTAGTTTCTATAGAAATAAACGGTATCAGTATTGAAGCCCTGTACAGGGAGATATCCAAATTGTAATGCATGAAGGTCAGTGTAGTCGCACCCTGTAACAGGGGAGAATTCAACTAATAAACTGTACTAATTGGCCTGACCAAAAATTCTAGAAAAAAATCTGTAGATGGAAATATGAGTCTAGTTTCAGGGAAAAATTACGAAACTGATTTTTGAGTTTTGGAACTCAAGATATGATTTTTAAAGTGACAGTGACGCAGTTAGCCAACTGCCTGGAAATTTTTAAAATGGACTATGATAGTAAATGAATTAAGTCGGTTAGCACCTCGTGTTCGACTCCGGCAACGGTCTTGGGTACGGGGTGTTACAAAAATGTGCTATATCTTTGTTACGTGATTCTGCCTACTATTGGTGGAATACTTTGGTTTCCGTCGTGCCGAGAGAACGGGTTACTTGGGAATTCTTTCAAGCCGAGTTCCGCAAGAAATATATCAGTCAAAGATTCATCGATCAGAAACGGAAAAAATTTATTGAGCTTAAGCATGGTTCTATGTCAGTTACTGATTATGAGCGAAAGTTTTTCAGACTTAGTAGATACGCTCGGGAATGTGTTTCGTCCGAGGCTATCATGTGTAAACGCTTCGAGGACGGGTTGAACGAAGATATAAAACTGTATGTTGGCATTCTTGAAATTAGAGAATTTGTAGTACTTGTTGAACGAGCTTGCAAAGCCGAGAAGCTCAATAAGGAGAAAAGAAAAGCTGAAGTGGAAGCAAGAGAATTTTGTAAGAGGTCTTCGGGAAAGCCCTTTCAACAATCATTGAAGAAATTTAAAAGTGATCCAGGCCGATCTAAAGACACTTTGGGCTTTTCCAGACGAGATCGTGATCGACCCCCTGTGAGTACGCGAGTCACTTCGGTTGCCAGTGTTGGAAATGATCGTCGGGACAGGACGGAGTGCCAGTATTGCGGTAAATGGCATTCGGGGAGTTGTAGATTCCATGAACGCTCCTGTTATAAGTGCGGATCAGCTGACCACTTTATCAAGGATTGCCCGAGACTGTCTGAACAGAATGTAAATCAGAGTGGGAAACCGGGTGCTACTACTGCTCGAGGTAGACCATCTAAAAATGCGGGGAATGCTAGTGGCGGACAGAGAGGATCTAGAGATGTTACCACCAGATCTGAGGCTCGTGCTCCTGCTAGAGCTTATGCTATACGTGCACGCGAGGATGATTCTTCGCCAGATGTTATTACCGGTACATTCACTCTCTTTGATACTGATGTGATTGCTTTGATTGACCCTGGTTCTACTCATTCTTATATATGTGAGGCTTTAGCATCCAGTAAGACTTTACCTATTGAGTCTACTGAGTTCGTTATTAGAGTGTCGAATCCCTTGGGTCATTATGTGCTTGTTGATAAGGTGTGTAAGAAATGTCCCCTAGTAATTCGAGGTTCCTGTTTTCCGGCCGATTTGATGCTTTTACCGTTTTAGGAATTTGATGTTATCCTCGGGATGGATTGGTTGACCGTACATGATGCATTTATAAATTGCAAAAGTAAGACCATCGATTTGAGATGTGCAAATAATGAGATAATCCGAGTTGAGTCTACTAATTGGAACGGATTACCAGCAATAATATCCTCGATGTTGGCTCAAAAATATGTGAGAAAGGGGTATGAAGCGTATCTTGCATACGTACTTCATAATAAAGAATCAGAAAAGAAACTTGAATCGGTACCAGTGGTTTGTGAATATTCAGATATTTTTCCTGAAGAATTATTGGGGTTACCACCTGTTCGAGAGGTAGAGTTTGGCATTGAACTTGTACCTGGGACTACACCGATTTCGATAGCTCCGTATCGTATGGCACCAACAGAATTGAAAGAATTGAAAACTCAGTTGCAAGAGTTGATGAATAGAGGTTTTGCTCGACTGAGTTTTTCACCTTGGGGTGCACCAGTATTATTTGTGAAAAAGAAGGACGGAACCATGAGACTGTGCATTGACTATCGTCAGCTGAATAAAATGACAATAAGGAATAAATATCCGTTACCGCGTATTGATGATTTGTTCGATCAACTGAAAGGAGCCTCTGTATTTTCAAAGATAGATTTGAGATCGGGTTATTATCAGTTGCGAATTCGAGATTCGGATATACCCAAAACTGCTTTCAGAACGAGATACGGTCACTACGAGTTCTTAGTGGTTCCGTTTGGGCTCACTAATGCCCCTGCGGTATTATGGATTTGATGAATTGGATCTTCAGACCGTATTTGGATCGGTTTGTAGTTGTGTTTATCGATGATATTTTGGTCTATTCGAGAAATGAAACCGATCATGCTGAACACCTGGGATTAGTGTTACAGATTTTACGGGATAAGCAGTTATATGCTAAGTTCAGTAAGTGTGAGTTCTGGTTAAGAGAGGTTAGCTTTTTGGGTCATGTGGTATCTGCATCAGGTATTCGAGTTGATCCGAGCAAAATTTCAGCCATACTTGATTGGAAGCCTCCGAGAAATATTACTGAGGTTCGGAGCTTTTTGGGACTTGCCGATTACTACAGACAGTTTGTAAAGGGTTCCTCGATGATAGCCACACCAATAACGAAACTACTTCAGAAAGATGTTAAGTTTGAATGGACAGAAAAATGTCAGAAAAGTTTCGATCAACTAAAAACTTATTTGACTGAAGCTCCAGTACTAGTGCAGCCCGAATCAGGCAAAGAATTTGTCATTTACAGTGATGCATCCTTACTTGGGTTGGGTTGTGTATTGATGCAAGAAGGTCGAGTTGTAGCTTATGCGTCGAGACAATTGAAGCCACATGAGAAAAAGTATCCAACCCATGATCTCGAACTAGCTGCCATCGTATTCGCTTTGAAAATATGGTGACATTACTTATTTGGTGAGAGGTGCCATGTATTTTAGGATCACAAAAGTCTCAAATATTTGATGACTCAAAGAGATTTGAATCTGCGACAAAGACGTTGGCTTGAGTTTTTAAAAGATTATGAGCTTGTCATTGACTATCACCCGGGAAAGGCTAATGTGGTTGCGGATGCTTTAAGTCGTAAATCACTGTTTGCTTTACGAGCGATGAATGTACACTTGTCCGTTCTATCCGATAATGTGTTAATAGCAGAATTAAAGTTCAAACCATTGTTGATTCATCAAATTCATGAAGCTTAGAAAGTCGATGATGAATTGGTTGCAAAACGGGCTGAATGTGTTTCGAATATGGAATCAGAGTTTCAAATTGATGATGACGATTGTTTGAGGTTTAGAATTCGTTTGTGTGTTCCAAGAAATTCAGAACTTATCTCGATGATTCTGAACGAAGCTCATTGTAGCCGAATGTCAATTCACCCGGGGAGTACGAAAATGTACAACGATCTGAGACGTCAGTTTTGGTGGCATGGTATGAAACAAGACATATCCGATTTTGTTTCGAAGTGTTTAATATGTCAACAAGTGAAAGCGGAACATCAAGTGCCTATAGGTTTACTTCAGCCGATCATGATACCTGAATGGAAATGGGATCGAGTCACGATGGATTTTGTATCTGGGTTGCCATTGTCAGCAAGTAAGAAAGATGCGATTTGGGTTGTTGTTGATAGACTGACTAAGTCGACTCATTTCATTCCCATACGTACGGATTATTCACTGTATAAACTAGCTGAATTGTATGTTTCTCAGATTGTAAGATTACACGGGGTACCTATTTCTATTGTGTCGGATAGAGATCCAAGGTTCACCTCGCGATTTTGGAAGAAATTGCAAGAAGCTTTGGGTACCAAGTTGCATTTTAGCACCGCTTTTCATCCCCAGACTGATGGTCAATCCGAGCAGATAATTCAGATACTCGATGATATGTTGAGATGTTGCATCCTTGAGTTTAGTGGTTCATGGGAGCGGTATTTACCTTTGATTGAATTCGCTTACAGCAATAGTTTTCAGTCAAGCATTAAGATGGCACCTTACGAGGCTTTGTATGGTCGTAAATGTCGTACACCGTTGTTTTGGACCGAGCTTAGTGAAAATAAAATCTTCGGGGTTGATTTTATTAAAGATGCTGAGCAGAAAGTAAAAGTAATCCATGAAAGTCTGAAAGCAGCTTCAGATCTTCAGAAGTCGTATGCAGATTTAAAGCGAAAAGACATTGGATATCAGGTTGGAGACAAAGTGTTTCTTAAAGTTTCACCTTGGAAAAAGGTGCTCAGATTTGCCCGTAAAGGCAAATTGAGTCCGAGATTCATCGGGCCGTATGAGATATCCGAACGAATTGGGCCAGTCGCATACAGATTGATTCTACCCCCTAAACTTGAAAAGATTCACAATGTTTTTCATGTCTCGATGCTTCGACATTATAGATCCGATCCATCGCACAGAATTAATCCATTAGAGGTTGAAATTCAACCTGATTTGAGTTATGAAGAAGAACCGATTCGAATCCTAGCTCGCGAGGTGAAAAAGTTGCGAAACAAAAGGGTTCTGTTAGTAAAGGTGTTATGGCTCAAACACGGGATCGAAGAAGCTACTTGGGAAACCGAGAACTCTATTAAAGAACGATACCCAAATCTATTTACCGGTAAGATTTTCGGGGACGAAAATTTCTTAAGTGGGGGAGAATTGTGACAGCCCTAAATTGACCCTAGTCAGAAAGTGGTTTCAGGACCACGAAACCGATTCATAAAAATAATTAACAGTCATATTTGATGCTTATTATATATGAATATGCATGTGTGAAAAATTCATGCTTAAATTTTGTATATAGTATGTGAAATTTATTAAATAGGACTTGTATGAGAAAATTTAGAAATGTGCTAGGCAAATGCTAAAGTGGCCTATTAATATATGTTGGAAAGTGCTTGTACTTGCATGTCAAATTAGCCAAACTATAGGTAGTGGCCGGCCATGCTACAAATTATATAATAAAATATGAATTTTCTATTAACTTTAATTAGCTAAATGGCGTAATATCATGAATTAATGAAAAGAAAATATAGAAAGTGGGTGAAAACAACAAAGTGTTCACCTTGTTCATTCCAAAAGGCCGAAAGTGAAGGGGAGTTGGGAGGAAAGGAGCCATTCGGCCATTTCAAGTCTTCATTAAGGTATGAAATTCATGTTTATTCTTGAAATTTTAGATAAAATTGAACTAGTTACCAAGTTCTTTAGGTAACCCATGTTAGGAATTTTGATTTTGGGAAGACTAGAACTTTCGGCCATAGTAGCTATTGAGGATTTAGGTTTTTGTTTCATGTTAAATTGGATGAATCTTGGTGTATGGATGTTTGAACTAAACTAATGATCAAATAGGTGCATAGATACAAAGTGGGAAGAATCGGCTACTAAGTTTAATACTATTGTCGAATATGAAAATGTTATGCTTGAGTAATGCATGTGGTTAGAGTTGGTAAAATGAAAAGAATGCTTAGAGGTGTTATAATTGATTAGGTGTTAAATTAAAAGCTGTTAAAATTTTCATTGTTTTAGCCGAATATGTGTTTGTTCAAAGAAGGAATTATTGAAGAATGAATATGAACTTGGCAAGTGAATTCGGCTTAGTACATAAATGATGTGAAAATTTTGGAATTTATTTTTGATTATGTGTATGTATGACCAAGTATAATCGGCCACATGAGTAAAATGAGTTTGATATGTGATTGCCGAATGTGACTAACAAGTAAACATTATTGGTAAAAATATTGAATACTTCTACTTGTATTCATTAAGCTCAAGAGCAAGGGGGATCAAAGTTAGATCGGGGAAAGGAGAAAGCAATAGAGTAATCAATCCACAACCGTTTCAATATACTGAGGTAAGTTTTTAAGTAGGCTCTTCTAGTATACATAATTAAAGATGCCTATAAGAATATGGTAAATGAATCGAAATTTTTGGTTGGCACTTGAATAAAATTGTTCATTAATTAATGTGGGTATGCGATTCATAGTGAGGATCATTTGGAGTTAAGCTGTAATGGTGTTATGAACATGTGAATTTGAGTATAACTTTGGAGTTGAAATGTGAATGATGATATGTATATTGATAGAATCTATCCGGACTAAAGGTCCGCAGGCTATGAGCTGGAAAAAAAATATACCCGGGTTAAGTCCCGAAGGCATTCGTGCAGGTTATTATAACCGGGTTAAGTCCCGAAGGCATTCGTGCGGGTTATTATAATCGGGTTAAGTCCCGAAGGCATTTGTGCTGGTTGTTACATCCGAGCCAAATTCCGAAGGTATTTATGTTTGGAAAGGTGCGACTCTTTCGTAATAATTCCGATTAATGTGCTCATAATCCCTAATATGACCATGTATGGATCGTATATACATTGGAAAAATTTGGTACAGTGTCAGTTGTGATTACATAATCGAATAATGCTCTTCCGGCCATTTCTTAGGATTATATGAAGTCTATAGCTCACTCGAGCTACATGAAATTGATTCAGATGAAATTTAGTTAAGTTTGACTTCGAATGTATAAACCTATTGATAAAAGTGTAAATTAAAACGAATACGTGATCTTGTGCATAGGCATTATTTATCCTTATGAATGCTATTTCTTTTGTGTTTTTGTTTCAAATGAGTTCCTTACTTATAAACTTACTAAGCAACGAAATGCTTACTCTGTTGCTTAAATTCTCTGTATTATAGATTTTGTTCGTCAGCTATCGGACTCGGAGGTGTCAAAGTCAAAGTCATCCACACTATCTAAGCCACTTTTTGGTACTCTTCAGTTGAACTTGATAATGGCATGTATAGGGCTGACCCTTGTTGTTAATTAAATATCTTTTGGTAATGTATATTCGTATAGCCATGCGAAAATGGCTTGTATATTTTAAGTATAACATTATGATCAATTTGTATATATGGTCTTATGATATGGTTATTAAGTGGTGTGGAAATGTTTGGTAATGATTAGCCATTGGAATGGCCAATCATGGTCCTATTGGTGCTACGTATGTCATAGCTAATCGTTATTATACTTGGAAATAATGTATTTCAAATTACTAGTTGATTCATGGAAAACTATGAAATAGGTAAAATTTACCTTAAAATAGATGCTGACAGCAACAGTGATGTGAATTTGAAAAATCACTAAAATTAGTAGAAATGTAATTAAATAATTAATAAATTATGTAACCGAATCTTGATGAGTATATTTTCATATGAAAGAAACGAAACGACCATATGAGCCGTATTTTATGAGATGTTTAAGTTTTCGTGAAACAGGGCCAGAGCAATTTCTGGATCCCCTGTTCTGACTTTGGAAATTCACCATAAATTAATCAGAGATAATTAGAAGTCATTATTTATATGTACAGATTTATTTTTGAGTCTAGTGTCATTAGAAACAAATGGCATAAGTATTGAAGCCCTGTACAGGGAGATATCTAAGTCGTAATGCATGAAGGTCGGAGTAGTCGAACCCTAAAACATGGGAGACTTTAACTAATAAAATGTACTAATTGGCCCAACCAAAAATTCTAGAAAAACATTAGTAAATATATGTATGAGTATACTTTCAGGAAAAATTTACGGAATTGGATTTCGAGTTTTGGAACTTGAGATATGATTTTTAGAGTTACTCTGATGCAGTTAGCCAGCTCGTCTGGAAATTTTAAAAATGAATTGTATGAGCTGTTTAAGTAAGGAATTAAGTCCGTTAGCACCTCGTGTTCGACTCCGGCAACAGTCTCGGGTACGGGGTGTTACATAACACATCACTGAATACATCAATTATATGCCAATTTCCATTTCGTTATTTGTGTATCAAGCAAATCAATTATCAACATCTGCACAAATTCATATTAAAACCGAATGAAATCATATAGCATAATTTAATATACAATTAGAAATGCAACTTGAGCACACTATAACATGGCCGAATATACTAATATTTCATATATATATAGTACATAACCTACCCTAAAGTTAAAGGCCAAACTTAACATTTGAATACAAACTAAAACAATCAACCAAAACAATCATGAAACACATTAATTACTTACCATTTAACAACCGAACTTATCAAACTAATATACAACCATCCATCACTTTAATTATATCACATTTCATAATCCCATCATTAACATCTATTATACTAAATACATATTATAATTATTAACTTTCATAGCCGAATCATGCTACTTAAAACCACACATACATTCAAAATTCCCATCACCGAATTACCAAAACATAACTCATTAAACATTTTAACTAAGATCATATAAGAGTAAATTTTAGCATAATAAGCAAACCATTTTCGGAACACATGGCACCTAGCACAACATCACACATACAAGGCACATAACTACATAACCATGGTGAACATGAACAAAACTTAACATAACTGAATTTAACATCAAACCATTTTTGCATGGCTATTATACAAACCAAAATCAAACATTTCCAAAACACTTTCTAGCCTATACATGTCATGGTTCGAGTTCAAAAATTTAAATACCAAAGTTGTAGACAGTGTGATGAACTTTGCTGATGATCCCCGAGCTTGTAATGTGAACCCAAAATCTATAAAACAGAACAAACATAACACACAGAGTAAGCTAACTTAGCTTAGTAAGTCATAAGCAAATGAACATTCCAATAATATTATCAACTTAATTAAACCAAGCCAAATTATAATATCATAACACATTAAGTCCAAACGTATGAAGTTCATTTATATATATATATTTGTATTTACATTCATTCTCAAATAATCACCTTGGTCGAATGCTCATAAACATATAACCTTGTGTGTTACAGCATAGTTTCATATTCATATATTAGATATGAAACCGAATACATGTAATCATGCACGCATATAACTAAGTTTCATATCAATGATAATCTTAAGGCCGAATACACTTACCTTGTTTTAAGTAAACAACAAACTAATTCATACCTAAACGTTTAGCTCGTTTAACATATTTAATTACCACATCAGCATAAAATCACTTAGGCATAAGCTTGTAGTAATTCACTGGCATAAAGCTTGCTAGGCATAAAGCCCGTATCACACACCGGCAAGAGGCCTGCTAGACTCAAAGTCTGATTTTATACACCGACAATAAGCCTGCTAGGCATAAAGCTTGATTTAATTTACCAGCACAAGGCTTGCTAGGCTCAAAGCCCGAATATCACCATTATAAAGTTGTCGCATAAACAATTCATATATCAAACATTTCAGATATTGCATATAATTCATACGGACTTTCAAATGTTATAACTCAATCAAGTTAAACTCAAATACACTATTTCTATACTTTATCACATACGGCTAACTAAACCATAAATCCATTAATTCCAAATCAGCATATTAAACAAAGTTACATTCAAAATTAACGATGTTTAATTGCTTAAAGACTTACCTCGGACAATGAAAAACCAGTACGGATCAGCTAGTCGACAACTTTACTTTTCCCCCGATCTAAATCCAATTTTCTCTTTTCTTGATCTAAATTAATATAAATGAAACTTATTAAATCAAATATTCAACTAAATTCATCAAAAAACACACAAACGGGCAAATTAAACTTTTGCCCCTAATATTTCACATTTTTCACAATTTAATCCAAATTGCATAAAACACAAAATATGCAAAATCTCACAACAACATAGTTAGGCCGAATATTCCTTATACTCATACTAGTCCAAATATTTCATTTATTTCACATTTTAGTCCCTCAATTTATTAGTTTTACAATTTAGTCCTAATTACTCAAAATCATCAAAAACTCCAATACAAAACATGTTAATCTAAAACATATCTTTAATAATTCATCATCAAACATCACAAAACACAAATATTCATCAATGGAATAACTCAAAACATTCATCAAAACCAGAAATTCTAGCATGGGTCGGATAGTATTCGAAGCAACGATCTAAAAAACGTAAAAATTATCAAAAACCGAACAAATTACATACATAATTTGAAGAACACAAGGGCCGAACATATATCACATGTTTCACCTATAATTCATATGTTCTCAAAGATACATGTACTAACCTTTCATTCTCAACATAATGTACAATTCAAACGTACCTGAATTGAATATGCATTTCACAAAGTCATTCATTTCTCGGAATGCCCGTTTGAACCATTCGGAAATGTAAGGATACGCGGAAAGCTCAGAAAGCATATATAATGCCAACGTCCCAGACGTGGTCTTACATGTAATCAAACATTGATGCCACTATCCCAGATAGGGTCTTACACGAAATCAAAAACGATGTCGATGTCCCAGACATGGTCTTGCACATAAAAAAAAAGTCAATGCCAATGTCCCAGATGTGGTCTTACACGATAACACTTATCAGAATCCTATGTCATGACATATGTATCCTATCTATTCTTAAGGTTTATACGGGGCTTTTCGAACTTTGAAACTTTATCGATACTTTCTCGAAAGGCATATATATAGTTCGAATATTCTTTCATCACAATTCAAATCATATGAACAATAATAATAATTCAATTCAAACACATTTATTTGCATATCGACTTACCTCGTAGGGATTCGGATAAATGGAATCGATTACTCGACGACTTTTGATTTTCCCTGTTCTAATTCCGTATTCTTTAGTTCTCGATCTAAATCAATTTTAATTTAACTTATTCAATCACACATTCATTCAAAACAATCCATAGACACACAATTAGGGCATTTTGCAAACTAGCCCTCACATTTTTACATTTTGACACTTTAGCCCTAATTCACAAAATCAAAAATACACAAAATTTTTTTGTACACAAGCTTAGCCGAATTTTCATAGCTGTCATACAGGTCCATAAATTTCATTTATTTCACATTTTAGTCCCTCAAAATAACATTTTTACAATTTAGCCCAGATTACTCAAATTCATAAAAAATCCAAAGACAAAACATGTAAACCCAACATCAAGCTTTCATATTTCATCATATAACAGCATAATGCTCATGAATTCATCCATAGCACATTTCAAAATCATCATCAAAATCAGAAATTGATACATGGTCTTGGTAGTATACGAAGCAACGAGTACAAAAACGTAGAAATTATCAAAAACGGATCAAAAACCATACCTTAATCACAACCACAAGTGCCGAAACCCTAAGAGCTTTTATTCTTTCTTTTTCTTTGCTAATTTTGGCTATGAATGATAATGGATGAACAAATTTTAAGCTTTTGTTTTATTAATCACGTATTAATATACATTTTAGTAAAATGGCCTTATTAATATCATTTAAAATCCATTAAGTAATGCCCATTTATGTCCATTCAAACTTTCAATGGTTAAATTACATAATAAGGACCTCTCATTTATAAAGCCAAATCAAATAAGCACTTTTAACAAGTAGCAAGAAACTTTTACATTTTATGCGATTAGGTCCTTCTATCAAATTGAGCACACACAATAAAATTTTCAGACGAAACTTTCACATATGGTAATTCACACATCTTAAGAATGAAAAATAATATTTAACTATTTTCTGGCTCGGATATGTGGTCTCGAAACCACTATTCTACCTAGGGTCAAAATCGGACTGTTACATCTAAGCTCATTGAGCTCAACATTAATCGGTTTTAACTTGTGCATCAATTTGCTGAAAAATCTAATTCAGTTTCAGCTCAAATTTAGCTTTATTTAATTTATGAGTTTTGAGCTACTTAGTTGCTAGAATAAACTTAAATAATATTTAGTTTAAATATTAAATGTGTCTTTAGTTATTTAATATGTCTAAGTATTTTCGGCATTAAATATGTCTTAGTTAATTAATTTGTATTAACTTGCATAGCCATTTAACTTGCCTAAAATCTATTTAATTTGTCTTAGCTCAAACAACCATTTAAAGTGTCTTAGACTTAAACAACCTAATTGAGCTAGTTAATGTGTCCTTACCAAATTTTAATTGATGTTTTTAAGTGACCATTCAGCTGAATTCAGCTAGTGCATGGACGACATTAATAGGGACAAGAATTTGGCTGAAGCATTAGGCTGAATTTAAAGTCCAACAGCTATTTACTCTTCTCTAAGGGGCTGTTCGTGGAGTTCAATAGCCAAGTTGCTATTCACACAAGTCCATTCAGCTCACAAAACGTTTTCGCACTATGGAAGCTATTCATTTTCGTCCATTCACACTTGGAGGCTGTTGGAGATCAAGTGTTCACACAAATTGGGCTGTTCATGCACCACATTCACATTAATTTCGCTGATGATCATTCGGCTGCCCAAGGAAGAATTAAAGTTGATCATCTTGGTTGTTCAATCATTGAATCCTTTCAGCTTAAATATTCAGCTCATTAAATTAACTGACTTGAAATACTAAACAACCTGATGGTTGGCGTCACCTAGGCCCAGAGGTCTTCAAAAGTTTTATACTTATTAATTAAGCTTAGTTCAACACATTAACAGCTTAATTAAGCTGATTGCTTGTGACTATTCAGTTAGGCATAGCTTAGGACTATAAATACCTTCTATTCAGCTGGTTGTAGAGACTTTTTGCCAATTTTATGAATCAATTGAAACTTGTGAGAATTCAAATCTCCTTGTTCTCTTTGGGACTGATCTGACTTATCAAGCTAGGCTTGTGGTGTCATTTCCTTCCTTTATTATCTGAACTTATCACTTCAAGTGTGGCGTTCGTTATACCTTCGGTTCCTATCTAGTTAGATAGCATGTCAAGGTTTATTTGTTGTTTCCTAAATTGAATTATCCAACTAAACCAAATTATCCAACTAAGTGCTTTTAAGACTTGGGTCAACAATCATCCATATTGTTGGTTCAGCCTTTGCCTTAGCCAAACCTATCCATCCATTTCCTAAACATTCCTTGAACCTCTGTATGAGCCTACCTTGAACCTCTGTTTGAGCCTATCTTCTACCTGTTTTCAACCTTTCTTGAAATGAAGCACAACTTACTCAATTTCTCAATTGGGCACACACATACGACTCGAAACCACATCAATCGAGTTCGTAACATTTGGTATCAGAGCTAGTGACATTGGAGTAAGTATCGACATTTTAAGCATTAGAGATTGTGATTTTATCAAAAAGAAAAATTTTCAAAAAAATAAAAAAACCGTATTAAAAAAATTTCAGTGTCCATTGAGGTTCAAAGTGTGAAATATCAGTTTTTAGGAATACAAATTCGTTGGAACTTAAAAAAAAATCAAAAAAAGAAGAGAAGCTAGCTTGGAAGTTTATTTGCTGCCTGAATCAATCTATTCATTACCTATCATTCGTCCACACTTAAATCTTTCCATCATTGTTTTCTAGCCTACCCTTTAGTCCTAACATCATTCCCTACCCAAAACCGATCATTACTTTTGCAAACGGACCCACATCGACTGCTGCTAAGTTTAAATAGTCCATCAAGAACTAAGAGAGGCAAATTGAACGGAAAAAGACAAGAGTGTAGTGACACTATTTGAGTGAATAAAAGCCAAAAGTGCGTGAGATTTACTTTGTGAGTGAATTGTGAGGTTTGTTATAAAAGGATATGTCTCGGAGTTTCAAACGGATTGATGATTATGGTGATGTTTTGTCCAATCCAAAATATCAAGCATTCTTTCACGAGGTGGATCAAATGCTCCAAAGAAATTTAGAACCCGTAAAAGAACGATTGAAGCAATTAGATGAACGAGTCAACAGGAGCAAATTTCTTCAAGTCGAGAGATGGAAACAAGTCATCACGGAGAGAAACATCCAAAGATTATTTGAGAAGAGATCCATACTGAGATTCTTATATGACGAGGAATTTGAGATGAAACAAAGCAAGCTTCGAGATTGAAGCCTATCAAGGTAACGAGCAAGAAAGCACAAGTCATTCTTTGTATGCATCAAAGTACTGTATTCACTCATTCGAGCCTTAGAGACTTGGCAGCATTATTTGTGGCCAAAGGAGTTCGTGATTCATTCCGATCACGAGGCATTGAATCATATCAAGGGCCAAAATAAGCTAAACAAATGCCAAGCTAAGTGGGTTGAGTATCTCAAATCATTCCCTTATGTCATAAAATATAAGAATGGTAAAAAAAATCTAGTGGCTAATGCACATTCGAGAAGGTATACTCTTTTATCTTGGATTCAAAATTGCTTGGCTTTTTATTCTTGAAAGAATTATACTTTTTTTATGTTGATTTTGGCAAATTGTATGTTTCTTCTGGGCATATTGTTGTTGACAAGTTTTGTAGGCACCAAGGGTTTCTTTTTAGAGACGGCAAGCTATGCATCCCGTAAAGTTCCATTCACCTATAACATTAGTGTCTCTACCCGTATGGATGAAAAATAGGCCATTTTCAGGCCACTTTTCTCACCCAATTTACCTTTCACCTATAACATCATTCAAGCACAACCAAAAACCAATTCAGACTCCTCAATTCAATACCAATACCAAGTTTTATACATGACATACTATCTCAAATGTTCAAGTGTTTAAACTTACCAAAATCACATTTATGCTTATAGCAAAATCACATTTATGCTTATAGGTATACTTTATCAATTATGCTAATTTCAAAACATTCATTAATAGGTTTGTATACTTCCCACCATATAACTATTTCAAAACACATCAAACATGATAATGCCTTATATATTTACATCAAAATATGCTTAACACTAGTTATTCCAATGGCTAGTTACAACCAAAGTATATATATATATGCCAATATTGACCAATTAACCTATACATGCCATTATAACCATACTTGCTTTACCATATATACCAAAATGGGCCGATGGATAGTGTGAGTGATCTCCATCAAGCTTCCAATCCAACGAGCTTCTAAATTACTATAGAACAGAAGAAAATAAAAACAGAATAAGCATGTAATGCTTAGTAAGTTCGTATAACATGGAAATTAACTTACCACTCACTCAAATTCAAGATAAACATGCAAGGTACATTCAATCAATTTGATCACGAGCCTTAACACATATCCTCATCACTCTTGTTAGTCATATATTTCATATAAATATCAAGAAACATGTATGGGCTCAATAATAACTAGATTTCCATGTACATATACTTTCCATGTCATGTATTCATATAACATATATAAATAATATCCCCATATTTCAAGTACATTTACATAATAATTCGTCTCGAGTTTTGATTATTTCATGGTGGAACTTTTCCCATTAAATCATTTGAAATGTCAATGTCACACGGGTAGTACACTCAAGGTGTATAAATATATAATCATGGATGAACATATTCATCAAACAAATTCCATGTTCATATATCATCATCTCATATTTCAATATATCATGTATCATTATTTTCATGTATTTCAAGCATATATATGTAATGATTTGTTTTGGGTTCAAATTTTCTCATGTTAGGATTTTTGTAACACCCCTCACACGTATTCAACGCTAGAATAGGGTTACGGAGCATTACCAAACTTATTGTACAATTAAATATACATTTCACATACATTTTCCATTTCCATACAAAAATCATTCATAAATACTCACGTTGTCCCTAATACAATCCTATGAGGCTTTAATCATGCATTCGGGATGATTCAAGACTAAACCAATAACTTATGAAATTTCTGGAAAACTTAGAAAATTTTTACAAAATATAGGGGACACACACTCGTGTCATAGGCCATGTGGACATTCGAAATGGGATCACATGGCCATGTCCCAGCCCGTGTCCGACCCCGTGTCACTCTTTGACTTGGGTCACACGACCAACCACATGCCCGTGTGCCCTTCGAAATAGCCACACACGCCCGTGTGCTAGACCGTGTGCTAGGCCATGCTAGACCTGTAGGGTATATTCACTTATGTTACACGGCCAAGACACACACCAGTGTGTTGGACCATGTGGAGCATATTGACTTGATTTCTAATTCAACACCAAGGGACACATGGCCGTGTAACCTAACATGTGTCATACACGGTTGAGACACACACCTGTTTCTCTGCCTGTGTGGACAAAAATAGACTATTTACCAAGCCATCTTGCCACCCAAATTTGCACAAACCTATACCAACCCAATTGGCACAAAAACATAGCTTAAATAGGCAATCAACCAACCTCAAATAAGCTTAGTTCATGCTATAACAATACCAGCAATACAAGGTACACAAACACCACAATGTGTCATTCAATTTCATACCAAAACTCATAATCTCAAATCATCAATAAGACCACATTCATTTAAACATCATCTCACCTAAAATCACATACATACCAATCTCAATTTATCAAACATATAATACACAAATTACAAATTCACAAGCTACCTTTCATCACAACAATTTATATTGCAATTACCATAAGCATAACAAAGGCCATTTGCATATATATATACTAATACAAACTCGCCTCGGTGTTGATTCGAGTCGTTTATTGTGCCCGATCATAAAATGGAGAAATTTCATTCAATTCGGAGTTTAATTGAATTTGGCTAAGTGCAGGGTTAAATGAAAGGTTTTGTAACACGCCTAGCCCGTATCCGTCACCGGATTAGAGTTATGAGGCATTACCGATTATACTATTATTCATACAAATATTCATTATAAATTGCAATTCAGGATCTAGATCACGTTTATGCTTATAACTCAATCAAATATCAGACCTAAAAAAAATTTAACATGCACAACCCAGCATAATTAATGCATAACCCAAAATATATATATACATATATTAAACATTTTATACATATACAGGACTTAGAACACATCAGTAACTTCATTATTCATTTATGCGGCATTTGTATATTAGCCTATATATATTTCATGTGCTATGCATATTTACACAAATTAAGAACAAACATTTGGGTACATAAAAAAAACATTCCATTATTTATCTACTCGGCTGTCTCAATTCATTTACAAATTTCATAACCTTACAAATAATCAATGAATTTATACAACCATGCATATATACATATCAACTATAATATAAAAATATACATGTATATATAAAGTCATATAAAAGCTCATTTACAAGCCATGGTCGAATATCCAAGCACAGATATTCTTGTCATTACCAAACTCCTTATGTTAACCTAAGGCCTAATATGTCTAAATTATGATGATTAAATTAAATACCATACACATCATTAATCTAATCTATTCGGCTATCATGAATCATTTGTACCTATTTTCAAACTTATAAACAACTTGCAAGTTTATATATACAGCCACATGCATATATACATAACATCCATAATATAATCACCTTTATACACAAGTAAAGCATATAAAAATTCAACTCATATAGTAAGGTTGAATATCAAATACACATGCCTTGGTAAAAATCATAAATGAACATCAAATTATATTATGACATATGGAAAAATAATCAAATAGACTTAAGCCATGACCCAACCAAATCGAATTTAAACCTAAGAATAACGCCCTTTTTTTTTCAATGCATGAAATGCTTACCACAAGCATCAAACTTAACAATAATATAATTCATTAGTAATCGCCGAATCTACCTCTTGCAATAATATGTATTTTTAATACATTATACCATAATCGAACCTATTAATGATGTACATATATAATATATGCAACTTACCTAAAATTTATATCACACTTAATATAATATGTTTACCACATTTAGCCGAATTCTATTCAAGAAGCATACACAATATCTGTAACATCCTGATTTTCGGGTTTTTCGCGATTCTTGATATTTTAAATAAGTTTCTAAAATTTGGTATGTGATTATGGAATTCATAATTTGCATATGTAAATAGGCTTATGGAAGGCCCATGAGTTGGCCAAAACCCAGTTTAATTTTTAAATTTTGGACTTAGGAGTTAGGGGTTCTGGCTAGGTGCCATTATATAAAATTGTGGGTAAAATGTATCACAAAAAGAGCTTTAGTAAAGTGGAAAGGGTGACGCCACTAAGCTCCTAAAAAGGTGGCGTGTGGAGCATAAGGGAAGACAGGGGATCGATTCCTTGTGTTGGCAAGTAAGAGTATTTATTTTTATGTGCAGGAAGGGTAAGTGTTGGAATCCAAGTGGATTCTGTAAGAGGAGAGTTTGGATCAAGTCAAATGCATGGATTAAGGAGGGATAAGGGGAGAGATTTTAGGGATTTGATATGAAGATAGAGTTGGCCGAATAAGGGAGATTGGAGGGGGGATTTTCGGCAGAGGGGTTTAGTTAGGGATTTTCGGCACTTAGGTATTTGTGTGCTGTTTTCTCCCTAGAGGATTAGTCTTTTTCTCTCTTTTTCTTTTGCAGCCGAATCTACCATCTCTTCTTCCATCTTTTCTTCCTTCTCCTTCTTTTAAACTAGCCCACTATTCCCTCCATTGACCCATTGTTTCTTTCCTTTATCTCTACTTTTGCCGAGATACCGCAAAAAGCCGAAATCAGTGAAGATAGGGGGTGCCGATTCTTTGTGACCAGCAACCTTTTCTTTCAATTTCAATTGTTGGCGTTCAATTCCTTTACCTTTTAGGCGTACGGATTCAAGAGAAGAAAGACTGTGGTAAGTGCTCGAACTCTAAACGATTCCTAAAGTAACTTTTGGCGAAAAGCCGAAACCCCTCTAGTTTAGGGAGGTGGCCGAATATAGGTATAGGCCTTATGGGGACTTCTTTTAATATTTTTGTGGTTTATTTAGTGGAGGAGCAGCAAGGTGTAGTGTCGACTTGGAGTAGCTTGGATCACCGGAGTGGCTAGACCTAGTCATCAATCGTGGCAAGGTAAGATTCCTAAGGCCATTATGGATGGTGGCCGAATGTGTAAGTATTAATATTAGATGATTTTTGGTTTGGTTCAATAATGGGAAGCTGATTATTAACGATGGTTATAGGAGAAATCGTGTAGGAGATCTCGTCGAGGAATATTGCCAAACAGGTGTGTAACGAACCCTTTTTCATAGCTTAAAGCGATAAATGTCGAAAAGCCGAAATGCCGAAATTCTGGCATTTCGAGGACTTGTGAGCAAGCAAACGCTCATTAGTTAGTTAGATTCGTTGAGATGATGATCAGGAACATTGGAAACGGTAAGATCATGATTTTTGGCATTCACGGTAAGTTGGGCCTCGAGGGGCTACAATAGGGCCCAATAGGCTTTCGGGACCATTTGGGAAAAATTGGTAGAAAACAGAAATCTGTTAAATTGCATGTTAAGACTATTAATACTGTTATGGATATGGGCTAAATAGGCCTAGATGACAAAATCGGCTAAGTTGGGCCCATTAGGGGTTTTAGGCCCAATAACTCGGTTTCGTTAAAAGTGGGCCAGAAACGCTGTTTAAACAAATGAATAGTTAGTAATTAATGATGAACATGGAAAAATCCCTAAATTTTGGTAAAATTACGATATTACCCTTATAATATGAAAATGACTGTTTTTGCCCCTAAGTAAAAATGACCATTATACCCCTAGGGTTTAAATGTGAATTTTGATACATGGGATTTTAGTAAACATGGTATGTATGATATGCACATGACATGTATGCTATGCACATGATGTATTCATAAATGCATTGGGTTGGGCTTTTATATGGATGGAGGAAGTGCAAAAGGGCTTATGCCCCAGTTATTAAAGGGCTTATGCCCCAGTTATTAAAAGGGCTTTTGCCCCAGTTATTAAAAGAGGCTAGGCCTCCAGTTATATGATAAAGCAGCTATGCTGCCAGTGGAGAGTTATGGCGGGGTGGGTTGAGTTAATCCCCACATGGTGTGTTGGTTGGTACGGGTGGAGAGTAGCGGATTGTGGGTTGAGTAGTCTCCCCAAATGGGCTTGCATTCTCTCATTGACATTACATGTGATATTGAAATGGGCCTATGGGCCATACCGTTTACAGTAAAGGCTTCGACCCAGTGTTATGAAGTATGAAATATGAAAAGGGCTACGGCCCAGTACATGTTGAGATTGGATTTGGGCTTAGGCCCAACAGGCTGTTATTGTTTCGGGCTCTGAAAGGGGCTTGTTGCACACTGAGTTTCCAAACTCACCCCCTTTCCTTAACCTCGCAGGTGAGCCTTGATGTGGGGACTTGGGCCAGAGGGGATTCAAAGTAGCCACGGTGATCGTCTTTGGGCTTTTAAATAAGCGTTGGTTTTCATTAAATTTCCTTTAATTATTATTTATTTTTAGGTTGTAATAAGGCCATTTTAACTTTCCTTTTATTTCTTTTCGGGATTATTTTATTTTTAATAACTTTAAACCTGGTTGATAATTATTCAAATGGATTAGAATTAGGACATGTTTTCAAAACGATACTTGTTTTCAAAATATCTCAACGCCACGATTAATTGATTTATCGAAGACGTCCACTTAAACGAATTTAAACACGATATAACAGAGTGTGGCTATGGTTGTGGGCATGTCTAGGATTGGATCCAATCAAAGAGCTTGGTACTTAAGCAGCCTTCATGGCTCACCTCCTCTGTCTCGGATACCTACCTGGTGCTCAGCTTCCATACACTTTGTTAACTCAACAAAAAAATATGGTTTTTAAAACACTAAAACGGAACGTGGGTTTTCAACTCCAATGTGGCACGTCAGATTCGGCCATAACGTCTAGGCCAGGTTTGGTGTGTTACAATATCTATCAACAACTAAGATAAATAAACCTTTAACCAAAAACATGTGGTACCAAATTTAAACATATCAAGTAAACCATTTCCAAGCATGTGGTACCTAACACAAACATTATACGTACATGGCACATAACCATAGGAATAAAGTGAACATAAACCAAACATAACATAACCAAATTTAAAGATAAAAGCTTAGCCATTTTCGCATGGCTTATATATATACACCACTTTACTCTTATCCAAAACTAAGCTAGCTTTATACATGCCATAGATCCCAATTTAAACTTATATTTTACCAAAAACAGTCCATAGTGTGATAAACTTTGACGATGATGCCCGAGCTCGTATCCTGACTCCAAAATCTATAAAACAAAGACAAATATACACACAATAAGTTATTTAAGCTTAGTAAGTCATAAGCAAACATACAAACCGATAATATAATCAACTTATATAAACCAACCAAATTACAATATCATTATCAAGTTTATTCTCAACTTTCGATTTCAATAATAATATACCTGAACACATTGTAACACCCCTAACCCGTATCCATCTCCGGATTAGAGTTATGAGGCGATACCGATCATGTCACAGTTCATACCAATATGCATTACATTTTACAATTCAATTTTATAACCACATCAATACTTATATCATTTTCAAATATCAAATCTTAAACTTCATATCATTCATTTGATAACATAATTAAAACATAAGTCAACATATATCAAACAAATTAAAAATTTAAGTATATTTATATATATAGAACATATATCAGATCAGCAATTTCATTAATTGAATATCAAACCCATTTTTTATTATTATTATTTTTCCTTATCTATTCAACTAACTTAATTCTTTTGCACCTATTAGTAAACTTACAAGTAACTAACAATCTTGTATAGTCATACACATGTACATACCAACCACAATATAAGCACACATAAATATATGTAATAACCAATAAGAACTCAACTAACATATCATGAACAATTACCAAGGTACACATGTCCTTTTTCATCGATTTAAATTCCCTCATATGAGTCTAAGTCCCAATATGTTTTATTTATCATAACAAATAAATCAAGTGTCATTCATATCATTAAATTAGTCCATATGTATACATCAAATACGCACAATGCATAAGTCTTGATTTTTTTACCTAACTAACACATGATCTACTTTAGCTCAATTAACAACCATTAAATACCATATGGCCGAATCACATAACAAGCTTCACAAAAAATCATACAATTTGGATACACTTTCGATATAAACTCAGGCCAAGATTAAACATATATAACATAGCCAATTCATCCATACCACCTCCGAATACAATCACATAACATAACTTATAATCAACCATGGCACACGGCATGATAGTCAAAATAGACTTAAACTATAATTTAACCAACACCGAACTCAAGCATAGAAAATAAGCCATTTTTGCATGGCTCCCATTAAGACACATACCAAAATACAATATTCCAAAACATAATCTAGCCTATACATGTCATAGGTTTGAAAGTTCTTTTATTAAAATACCAAAAACAATCGATAGTGTGATAGACTTGGCTGACGATCCTCGAGCTCATAACGCAAATCCAAAATCTATAAAACAGAAACGCACATATACACAGAGTAAGCTTTTATAGCTTAGTAAGTCATAAGCAAATATCAACTCAATAATATATTCAACTCCTTAAAATTTAAACTAAGCTAATTTACTATACCAATGTTTTATTTAATTTCAACTTATTCAATCCATAATCACACATGTTTAACATAACTATCACTTTGGCCGAATACTTATAAGGTTAACATTTTACAAATTTTCATTCAAATTTCAAAGCCAAATATCATTATACATTCAAATATACTTCCACACATTTACACAAGCTCACAAAACAAAATTTAACTTCATATACCAACATCACTCATTTAGCCAAATACATAAAATCAAATATAACATCACATATGTACATACCTATGTGGCCGAATATACATGGTCATTTAGCTCAGTTTACTTACTAAATTACCACCTCAACATGAAGTCTTATAGGCATAGGCTTTAAATAAATCACCAGCATAAAACCTGCTAGGCATAAGCCTGAATCACACACCGGCACAAGGCCTGCTAGACTCAAAGTCTGATTTTATTCACCGGCAATAAGCCTGTTAGTCATAAAGCCCGATCAAATTCACCGGCACAAGGTTTGCTAGGCCCAAAGCCCAAATATCTCTATTATAAAGCTGTCTCATACACAATTCATATAACAAAAACTTCTGATATTCCATATAGTTCATACGGACTTTCAAATGTTATAACTCAGTCGAATTAAACTCAAATACAGTATTACTATGCTTAAACACATTCAAGTAGCTCTTTTATAAATCTATAAATTCCCAATCAGCATTTTAAACTAAGTTACATTCAAGCTAAACGATGTTTAATTGCTTAAAGACTTACCTCGGATATCGACGAACAATGTAAATCGAGTATTCGACTATTTTTGCTTTTCCCCGATCCAAGTCCGATTTCTTTTGTTCTTGATCTATACAATTTCAAATTCATCTCATTCAATTTAATCCAACAACACATAGATGGGCAAATTACCATTTTACCCCTAATATTTCATACTTTTTCAAATTAGTCCTAATTGCAAAAAACACAAAAAACACAAAATACACAAAATCTCACAACAACATAGTTGGGCTGAATCTTTCTTATACTCATACTATCCATATATTCCATCTATTTCACATTTTAGTCCCTCAATTTATTATTTTTACAATTTAGTCCTAATTTCTCAAAATCATCAAAAACTCCAATACAAAACATGTTAATCTAAAACAATCATTAATACTTCATCATCAAACATCACAAAACAAAAATATTCATCAATGGCACAACTCAAAACATTCATCAAAATTAGAAATTCTAGCATGGGTCAGATAGTATTCGAAGCAACGATCTCAAAAACGTAAAAATTATCAAAAATTGAAACCAAACTAACCTTGAATTTGAAATAACAATGGCCAAATACCTCTTTTGTTTCTTTTCTTTCTTACAACTTTCGGCTATTTCAAAGAATGAATGCATGACTTATTATTTTTTTATGTTTTATTATAATAACATATTAATATTTAAATTGCATTTGTAACCTTTATAAATTAATATGAAACTTTATATTGGTTGTCCTCAACCGTCCATGCTATAATTAAAAGGCAAAATTGCAACATAAATACTCCATATTAAAAAGCCACTAACACTTTAGCCCTTATCCTTTAAACTATCAAGTTTTCAATTTACATGATTAAGTCCTTTTATTAAATTAAGCACACAAACAATCAAATTTTCATACGAAACTTTCACACATGCAAATTCAAATATAATAGACACAAAAAATAATATTTAAATATTTTTTGACTAAGTTTCGTGGTCCTGAAACCACCGTTCCAATTAGGGTCTAAAATCGGGTTATTACAACTCTCCCCCTTAGGGACTTTCATCCCCGAAAATCTTATCGGTGAATAGGTTTAGATAGCATTCTCTTATTGCATCTTCTGACTCCCACATTGCTTCCTCAACACCGTGTTTATGTCACAGTACTTTAACCAATGAAATTTTCTTATTTCGTAACTCTTTGATCTCATGAGCCAGAATCAAATCGATTCTTCCTTGTATGATATATTGGGCTTAATCTCAACTTCGGTCGGACTAATCACATATAAAGAATCGGATCGATATTTACGAAGCATCAAGACATGAAATACATTATGGATCTTTTCTAATTTAGGTGGCAACAATAATTTGTATGTAACTGGCCCAATTCGTTCGATAATCTCATATGGCCCAATAAATCTCGGACTCAATTTGCCTTTACGACCAAATCTGAGTATTTTCTTCCATGGTGAGACTTTCAGAAATACTTTATCCCCGATCTGAAACTCTATATCTTTTCCTTTCAAGTCCACGTATGATCTCTGATGATCTGATGCTACTTTTAGTCTTTCAAGGATTATTTTCACTTTCTGTTAAGTTTCTCTAACCAAATCAACCCCGTGTATCTTGTTTTTATTGAGTTCAGTCCTATAGAATGGTGTACGACATTTACAACTGTATAAAGCCTCATAAGGTGCCATTTTAATACTTGATTGAAAGTTGTTATTGTACACAAATTCAATCAAAGGTAGGTATCGTTCCCGTGTACCTTCAAACTCGAGAATGCAACATCTCAACATATTCTCAAGTATCTGAATGATTCGCTCAGATTGACCATCTGTCTGGGGATGAAAAGCAGTGCTAAAATGCAGTTTAGTACCTAATGCATCTTGCAGTTTCTTCCAAAATCGCGATGTAAACCTCAGATCTCTATCTGACACAATAGAAATAGGTACTCCGTGTAGTCTCACAATCTAGGAAACATATAACTAAGCAAGTTTATCGAGCGAATAATCTGTTCGAACGAAACAAAGTGAGACAATTTAGTCAATCTATCCACAATAACCTAGATTACATATTTCCTACTCGGTGTCATCGATAAACCGGATACAAAATCCATCGTAACTTTGTCCCATTTCCATTTAGGTATCATGATCGACTGTAACAATCCAAAGGTACTTGATGTTCGGCTTTTACTTGCTAATAGACTAAACATTTCGATACAAAGTCAGAAATGTCTCATTTCATACCTTGCCACCAATAGTGCTGTTTCAGATCATTATAAATATTCGTACTACCTGGGTGAACAGATAACCGACTGTTATGAGCTTCGTTCAAATTCATCTGAATCAACTCAGTATTTCTTGGAACGCATATTTGGTTTCTGAATCGTAAACATCCCTCGACATCCAATTGAAATTCTGAATCAACGTTCGAATCACATTGAACCCATTTTACTATCAAATCATTATCGACCTTTTGAGCTTCGCAAATCTACTGAATAAATAACGGTCTTTCTTTTAACTCAGCTATTATCGCACCACCATCTGACATAACCATATGTGCATTCATTGCACTCAAAGAAAATAGGGATTTTTTATATCATCAACAACATTAGCCTTTCCCAGATGATAGTCAATCACAAGTTCATAGTCTTTTAACAATTCTAACCATCGATGTTGTCTCAAATTCAAATCTTTCTAAGTCATCAAGTACTTCAGCCTTTTATGATCGGAATAAACATGACATTTTTCACCAAATAGATAGTGATGCCAAATTTTTAATGCAAATATAATAGCTGCCAACTCTAGGTCTTGTGTCTGATAGTTCTTTTCATGTGGCTTTAACTGTCTCAAGGCATAAGCTATAAATTTTCCTTCCTGCATCAGTACAGAACCCAAACCATTTAAAGATGCATTACTATAGATAAAAAATTCTTTACCCAATTCTGGCTGAACCAGCACTGGAGCCTCGGTCAAAAGGGCTTTCAACTGATCAAAGCCTTTCTGGCACTTTTCTGACCATTCGAATTTAAAATCTTTCTGTAATAGCTTTGTCATTGGGGTTGCAATCATAGAGAAACCTTTCACGAATCGTCTATAGTAACCAACAAGTCTTAGAAAACTTCAAACTTTAGAAACGTTTCTCGGAGGTTTCTAGTCAAGTATTGTTTAAATTTTACTAGGATCAACCCGAATACTTGATGCTGAAACAACATGTCCCAGAAAGCTAACTTTGTGTAACCAGAACTCACATTTACTAAACTTTGCATACAACTATTTTTCTCGCAAAGACTGTAACACAAGTCTCAAATCCTCGACATGTTCAGTTTCATCACGAGAGTAGATCAATATATCATCAATGAACACAACCACAAACCGATCTAAATACTATTTGAAGATCTGATTCATCAAATCCATAAAAACAAAAGGTGCATTAGTAAGTGCAAAAGGCATGGCTAAAAACTCATAGTGTCCATACCTCGTTCGGAAAATAGTCTTTGGCACATTGGAATGTTTAACTCGCAACTGATAATAGCCTGATCTCAAATCTATTTTCGAAAACACTGTAGCCCCTTTTAGCTGATCAAACAAATCATCAATCTGTGGCAATGAATACTTATTCTTTATAGTCACCTTATTGAGCTGTCTATAATCGATGTACATCTTAGAGTTCCATCTTTCTTTTTCACAAATAACACAGGCACACCTGAGGGAGAGAAACTCGGTCTCACAAAACCTCTATCTGTCAATTCTTGCAACTGTGCTTTCAACTCTTTTAATTCTGTAGGTGCCATCCGGTATAGAGCTATTGAAATCAGAGTCGTCCCCGGTACTAATTCAATACCAAACTCTACCTCTCAGATAGGTGGCAAACCTGGCAATTCTTCTGGAAACACATCCGAATACTCGCACACAACTGGTACAGATTCAATCATTTTTTCAGTCTCTTTACTATCAAGCACATAAGCAAAGTAAGCTTCACAACCTTTTCTCACATACTTCCAAGCTAACATCGAAGATATTACTGCTGGTAAACCATTCAGATCATTAGATTCAATCCGAATAATCTTGTTATTTTGACATCTCAAATCAGTGGTCTTTCTTTTGCATTTAACAACGACATCATGTAAAGTTAGCCAATCCATACCCCAAATTATATTGAACTCATCGAAAGGTAACAACATCAAATTGGCTGGAAAGCATGAATCTCGAATCATGAACGGGCAATTTTTACACACTTTGTCAACCAAAACACACCGGCCCAGAGGGTTCGATACTTGAATCACAAACTCAGTAGACTCAATAGGCAAAGTCTTACTGGATACTAATGTTTCACACACATAAGAATGAGTCGAACCAGGATCAATCAATGCAATAACACTAGTATCATAAAGAGTGAAAGTATCGATAATAACATCTGGGGAAGAAGCATCCTCACGAGCGCGTATAGCATAGCTCTAGCAGGTGCACGAGCCTCAGATCAAACTGCTGTATCTTTCGTCCCTCTCTGACTACCACCTACATTACCCGAATGCTTGGGTTGTCTGCCTCACACTAACATATTACTCGGTCTTGCATTTTGAATAGTGTTTTGCTCGGCTAACATCGGGCAATCTCAAATAAAATGATCCATCGATCCATATTTAAAACAAGACCGGTCATGCAATCTGCAGTCTCTAGAATGCCATTTACCAAAATGCTTGCACTCAACTTTGTTTTGTCAAAATTTCCAACACTAGCTATCAAAGTAGCTCGTGAACTCACAAGGGGTCGGTCTCGGTCTCGTCTAGAAAAGCCCGCAATATCTCTGGATCGACTGGAGTCATTTCTGAACTTCTTCAATGCTGAGTGAAAAGTCTTTCCCGATGATATTTAACGGGAATCTCTAGCTTCAAAATAAACTTTTCTTTTCTCTTTCTATAACAACCCTAACCCACATCCGTCGCCGGAATAGGGTTACAAGGTATTAACGATCAAGATATAACTCAGATCCACTTCGATTATTAAATGTCTATAAATTTCGTATAACTTAATTACCATACTATGATTCAAAGTTACAAATAATCCCAGGGTTTTATATACGACAATGTTAATAAGAACATATATATATTCACATAATTCAGAAGCAAAAATATCAATTATATTATTTTACCACATAAGCATATGCGCATATTCAAGCTAATATAATTATTTCATTCCATTATTTCATACGTGAGTCTTATAAATCAAACAAATCAAGACACATATCATTTTGACCATATCATAATCGGCACAATATGCATTTTCATTCAATGACTAAGTTGGTTTATAACCTAAATGGTTAACTAACCTAGTTTAAAGCTTGTTTAAACGTTACCGTTTCCCTATCACCAATTTGGCTAACAAATAAAACATAAAGTCAAAGTCAATTCAAACATTCACAACCATGACATAAGCACACATATATAAATACTTCTTAATTTTATCTAAATTTTTGCCAAAATTTTCATGACATCAATTTCAACTAAACAACTATTTTCAGTATAACATATATCAATATACAAGAACATAATATATTTATTCATTCACTAACCTTTAACCAAATCAAATATAAACATTTTCCAAGTATATACTCCTTTTCATTTTCACTTTCAGTAGCCGAGTAATAATATTATATTTTTCATCATATAAAATTCATTACACATCAACCAAATACTTATTTATGGACATTAATGACCATTGATAAAATTCACTTTAATCATATATCCAAACTTAACCAAACAAATAAATTAACTACTTGAATATATATTCGGCCTTCATTTCTAAACATACAATAAAGCTTATAGCACATTACTAATCACAACTAATATCCATGATAAAGACGGTTATAAATTCTTCACTTATAATATCACTTTGCTGAAATAATTTTAACCATATTACCATGTACATATCCAATACTTCACATACATATAATATGCGTATCATTCAACTAACATATGAAATAATCTAACCCAACTAGCATACAAATTTACCTTATGATCAAATCACTTACCTAGCCTTAACAAAACAAGCCAAACATAATACATATATATATATATATACACTTTAGCCGAATCAAACAAATCACATCTAAAATCTCCAACCATTTTCAATGCATACAACATATAAACTTAACTAAAATTTCATATACTTACATAACATATTAACTCTAATGAACTCATACCATAATCATATATAACTGAATCTGAGTAGAGAAATGACCACAACCAAAACACAACCAAAATCAACTTAAGAATTTAGCCATTTTCGCATGTCTTGTATATACATTAATTTCCAAAATTAACTAACTCCAAAACTAGTCTATACATGCCATAATTCAAGTTTAGTTTAAAGGTACCAAAGTTGTAGATAGTGTGATGAACATGGCTGACTATCCCCGAGCTTGCAACTTGACTTCAAAATCTATAAAACGGAGAAATGTAAGACACAAAGTAAGCTACCACAGCTTAGTAAGTCATAAGCAATAAACAACTCAGTAACATATTTGATTTATATTAACTAAATGAAATGCATTAACATTGTTAATTACCTAAGCCGAATACATATACTATCATTTAATTCAATATAAATCAACTTCCAAACCAGTAGCCATAATATCCACACATCAATTTACTCTTTTATACAACTTAAGAATCATCAGATGTCATCTCATGTATAAATAATACCTAGGTAGCCGAATACACAAATTATATGTACACATGTTAAGCAACATTTCAATACTACACAAATTATCCATTCATATGCCGAATACATATATCAAAATATACATGGAATCTTTATTTCCGTTGTGCATATTTTACAGCGCATAACTATAGTACTTTATTTGTAACAGCCCAAAATTTACCCTAGTCGGGAAGTGGTTTCGGGACCACAAAACCGAGTTATGAAGATAATTAATTGTTATATTCTATGTTTATTATGTGTGTACATGCATATGTGAAAGTTTCATGCCTTAATTTTGCCAATTGCATGAGGAATTATTAAATAGGGATCAACATGAGACATGGTGAAAAATGATAGGTTAATTTTAAAGGGGCTTATTAGTGCATGTCAACACAAAGGTGGACTTGCATGTCAAATTGCCCAATTTTCCTTATAGTGGCCGGCCAAGGTGGGTTGATGATGGGCAAAATATTTGTTGAAATTGATATTGGGTTATGGGATTTAATAAATAAAAGAAAAGAATGAAAATGTGATGAAAAAAAAAAGGGGCTTCATTCTTGTCTTCTTGGCCGAATTGAAGGAAGGAATAGGGGCAAAGAACTTTTGGCCATTTGAATGTTTAATAAGGTTAGTATATTGTGTTAAAGTTGTGAAATTTTAGCTTGTTTTAGGTTAATTATCATGGTTCTTACTTAGACCATGCTAATTATTTTTAAAAAAACTTTGATGGATGGATGGACCATTCGGCTATGGCTATTAAAGAAGGAATTTGATTATTTCCTTTAAGTTTTGATGGATAAAGAAACAAAAGGTTGTTGATGGAAGAAGTTAATGTGTTAAGAGATTATATGAAACTTATTCATGTTTATATATGTTATATGCATTGAAAATGGTTGATGATTTTGGAAGTGATTAGATTGAATCGGCCATGGTATATCCATAAACCCGATTTATGCTTGTTATGTGGTGGAAATTAAGGGTTAAATGTATGAAATTTGATGTATATTAACTATAGGTAATCACATACGTAAGGTCAAATTTAATTTGGTATATTCGGCCATATAGGTGTATATGTTTGTGATACTATTTTTCTTAACTCTTGATAACCGATTAAGGGAGTAATATTGGCTTATAAGGTTGAGTTGATTCATGATGTTGTATATTAGAATCAAAAATACTCAAGACTAGGTTACCATAATAGCGATAATGCATTCGGCCTTGAAGCATTAATCGAATATGGTTAAGGTTTTGATATTTTGAACAAGGATAATTGTGAAATGGAGTGAAAACCATTAAATTATACATAAGTATCCAGCAAGAAAATTAAACTACTAAATGTGTTTATTATAGATCAAGACATCAAAGGGAGAGAATCAAGCAAAGGCAAAGAAAAGATCATCGAGTAGCCGAGTTGGAACCGTCTTACCCAACATAAAGTAAGTCATTAAGCATATAGTTGGTATTAATTCAAATGGTCATAACGTTTATGTAATGATGCTGAATGGAATGAATAAATATATATATGCATGTACGTATGTGGTGATGAAAGTGTTGAATGAAAAGAAAAGAGGTGAGACGTATTGAGTTGTTGATCTCGGCACTAAATGTGCGGGTATAAACATTTATGACCATGAGATTGGCGCTAAGTGTGCGGGTTTAAATTGTGCAGCACTAAGTGTGCGAATTGAATATGTAGCACTAAGTGTGCGAGTTTGACTATGTAGCACTAAGTGTGCGAGTTGACTATGTAGCACTAAGTGTGCGAGTATGATTATGTAGCACTAAGTGTGCGAGTTGATTATATAGCACTGAGTGTGCGGACTTAATAAATATTCTTGAATCATTATGGACACTAAGTGTGCGACACTATTGAGTCGATCACGGATAGCGGATCGGGTAAGTATCTTGAGTTCATGGCTAATAGGTGCTATGTTTATATTTGGAGTTGAGCTTGGTAAGTTGAACCTATGTGACAAATATACTTGAAGTCACGTACATAAGATTTATCGTGGAATGGGTGAAAGGCCGTTTAGTTGTATGATTGTAACGAAAATAAAATGATTTATGAAAATGCCTCGAATATTCTATTGATGAGTATATGGAATGTGAATGCATGATTTGGTATGAGATTGAACCGATAGGTCGGAGGAACTATGGTATGGTTCGGCATGGATGGAGTAACTAGCCTCGTTCCATTTTGTTTCCTCTTGTGATAATGTTATTAATGGATGGTAGTGTATTGCTTATGACTTACTGAGTTATAAACTCACTCGGTGTTTCCTTGTCACCTATTCTAGGTTTCTTGGACTCATCTCCTTTTGCGTGGTCGGGCCGTCATCGAAGTCATCACACCGGATAGCAAGTTTTGGTACTTTCTTCTTAGTTGGCTTAGGAGAACATTTCGGCATGTATAGGCTATTATGTTGTGTTTGAACTTTGGTATGTAATCTTTTAGCCATGCGAAAATGGCATAAATGTTCGGTTGGGTTTGGATTCATAACGTTAGGTCGCAAATCTTGATAATTCGACCTTTTTATGCCATACGTCATGGTTGATTATTTTGGTGTTAAAATTCATGATATGGCAATAGTGTAGTAGGGGGAAGTTTGACAATGATTAGCCTTTGGCATGGTTAGTCATGATCATAATTTGTGATATGCATGATGAATTATTAGTTAGATCAAGGAGTAAACACGAAGTGGGCATAGTTGCTTTCGTAACAGATGCTGGCAGCAGCAGTGACATTAGATTGAAAAATCACTAAAAATAATAGGAGTGGAATTTATTGATAAATAAATTATGTAATCGAATTTCGATGAGTCTATTTTCATATAGAAGTAACGAAAGGATCATATGGACAGTATGTTAAGAGATAATCAGGTTCTCGTGGGACAGGGCCAGAACGGTTTCTGGATTCCCTGCTCCGACTTTGGAAATTCATTATAAATTAACCAGAGATAATTAGGAGTCATACCATATATGTATAGATTCTTCTCTGAGTCTAGTTTCTATAGAAACAAACGGCACCAGTATGGAAGTTCTGTACCGGGAGATATCCAGGTCGAAATGCGCAAAGGTCAGTGTAGTCGACCCCAGTAACATGGGAGACTTTGACTAATAAACTGTACTAATTGGCCTGACCAAAAATTCTAGAAAAGAATATGTAGATGAGGATATGAGTCTAGTTTCAGGGAAAATTCACGGAACTGGATTTTGAGTTCCAGAGCTCAAGATATGATTTTTAAAGCGACTAGTACGCAGATTGACAGCTTGTCTGGAAAAATTTTAATAAGTGGTTTGAAGTCTGTTAACACCTCGTGTTCGACTCCGGCGACGGCCTCGGGTTCGGGGTGTTACATTTGATTGGTATCAGAGCTATGGTTTAGTCGGTTCTAGGACTACCATAGCACGTATGAGTCTAGCTATACATGCCGAATGTTAATGTTTAACTGTGTGATGACTTCTGACGGTTAAAATTTATGTTTTGATTAGTAAATGGATCCCGGTGTAGAAAGAATCTTAGCGGATGACATTGAAAGTGTAGCGGCTGCTCCTGCACAAGGGACACTGCCTATTGAACCTCAGTCATCTGCGAATAATCAAGGTGAGGGGGCTAAACAAGCCTTCTTTACCATGATGAATGAGTGGGTCGCGCAGTATGCCCGAACCAATCCGGCTGTCCAACAATTCCCGAATTTGAATAATCCACCCCCGGAGCCAGTAATGCCATCAGTTACTGATCCTGTGAGGCTGAGTAAGCCACCTGTAGACTTGATTAGGAAGCGCGGGGCTGAGGAGTTCAGGGCCATAATTACTGATGATGCTGAAAGGGCCGAGTTCTAGCTTGATAACACCGTTCGGGTGTTCGATGAACTGTCATGCACACCTGATGAATGTCTAAAGTGTGCTGTATCTTTGTTGCGAGACTCAGCCTACTATTGGTGGAGGACCTTGATTTCCATAGTCCCGAACGAACGAGTAACTTGGGACTTCTTTCAGACGGAATTTCGAAAGAAATATATTAGCCAACGGTTCATTGATCAAAAGCGTAAGGAATTATTGGAACTCAAGCAAGGCCGTATGACAGTATCTGAATACGAACATGAATTCGTGAGACTCAGTAGGTATGCCCGGGAGTGTGTAGCTGATGAGGTTGCTATGTGCAAAAGATTCGAAGAAGGATTGAATGAAGATTTAAAGCTACTAATGGGTATTTTGGAAATAAAAGAATTCGTAACATTAGTCGAACGAGCCTGCAAGGCGGAAGAACTTGGAAAGGAGAAGAAGAAGGCTGAATTTGAAGCTAGAGACTATCGTAAAAGATCGACGGGTAAAGCTCCGTTCTCAGCTGTAAAGAAGTTCAAGGAGGACGCTAATAAGTCGAGGACGACTGCGGGAATTTCCATCAGAGCAAAACCATCGACGGGCTCCCGAGCTACTTCGGTAGCTAGTGTGGGCAATAATCGTCTAGAGAAACCTGAATGTCCCCAATGCGGAAGACGACACCTAGGTGAATGTTGGGGTAAGTCTACTAACAGGGCCTGTTACGGATGCAGTTCGAAGGACCACTTCATTAGAGATTGCACGGAGCTTGATGAGAAGAATAAGATTCAAGGTGCAAGACCTAGTGGAGTGACAACTAGAGGTAGACCACCGAGAATTTTGGGAGGTAGGGGTGGTAGTCAGAGAGGGGCCTCTGATACGGCTGTTCGAGCCGAGAACCGTACTCCTGCTAGAGCTTATGCCATCCGCGCACGAGAGGAGGCATCCTCCCCTGACGTCATCACTGGTACCTTCACTCTCTTTGATACTAATGTGATTGCATTGATTGACCCTGGCTCTACTCATTCATATGTATGCGAAACCTTAGCATCCAGTAAGACTCTACCTGTTGAGTCTACTGAGTTCGTAATTCGAGTGTCAAACCCTTTGGGTCAATGCGTATTTGTTGATAAAGTGTGTAAGAGATGCCCTCTAATAATCCGAGAATCCTGTTTTCCGGCCGATTTGATGCTTTTGCCGTTTGACGAATTTGATGTTATTCTTGGTTTGGATTGGTTGACCGCGCATGATGCGGTTGTGAATTGCAAAAGCAAGACTATTGATTTGAGGTGCGCAAATAACGAGATAATCCGAGTTGAGTCTGCGGACTTAAGGGGGTTGCCAGCTGTAATATCAGCAATGTTGGCCCAGAAATATGTGAGAAAAGGGTGCGAAGCATACCTTGCGTATGTACTTGATGACAAAGAGTTAGAAAAGAAACCCGAATCTGTGCCGGTGGTTTGTGAATACCCGGATGTTTTTCCTGAAGAGTTACCGGGTTTGCCACCTGTTCGGGAGATAGAGTTTGGTATTGAGCTTGTACCTGGAACTACGCCAATTTCGATAGCTCCGTATCGTATGGCACTAACCGAGTTAAAAGAGTTGAAAGCTTAGTTGCAAGAATTGACAGATAGAGGTTTCGCTCGACCAAGTTTCTCACCTTGGGGTGCACCAGTATTGTTCGTGAAAAAGAAGGAAGGAACCATGAGGTTGTGCATTGACTATCGTCAACTGAATAAAGTGACGATAAAGAACAAATATCCGTTGCCGCGCATCGATGATTTGTTCGACCAACTGAAGGGAGCCTCAGTGTTCTCAAAAATAGATTTGAGATCGGGCTATTATCAGTTGCGAATTCGAGATTCGGACATACCCAAAACTGCTTTCAGAACGTGGTACGGTCACTACGAGTTCTTAGTGATGCCGTTTGGGCTCACTAATGCCCCTGCAGTATTTATGGATTTGATGAATCGGATCTTCAGACCATATTTGGATCGGTTCGTAGTTGTGTTCATTGATGACATCTTGGTCTATTCAAGAGATGAGATCGAACATGCTGAACACTTGAGATTAATGTTGCAAGTTTTGCGGGATAAGAAGTTATATGCTAAGTTCAGTAAGTGTGAGTTCTGGTTAAGAGAGGTTAGCTTCTTGGGTCATGTGGTATCCGCATCGGGTATTCGAGTTGACCCGAACAAAATCTCAGCCATACTTAACTGGAAACCTCCGAGAAATATTACTGAGGTTCGGAGCTTTTTGGGACTCGCCGGTTATTACCGATGATTTGTCAAAGGTTTCTCGATGATAGCCACACCAATGACGAAGCTACTTCAAAAGGATGCTAAGTTCGAATGGACGGAGAATGTCAGAAAGGCTTCGATCAACTGAAAACTCATTTGACTGAAGCTCCAATTTTAGTGCAACCCGAATCAGGCAAAGAGTTTGTCATTTATAGTGACGCATCCCTACTCGGGTTGGGTTGCGTATTGATGCAAGAAGGTCGAGTTGTGGCCTATGCGTCGAGACAATTGAAGCCACACGAGAGAAATTATCCCACCCATGATCTCGAGCTAGCCGCCATCGTATTTGCTTTGAAAATATAGCGACATTATTTGTTTGGCGAAAAGTGCCATGTATTTTCGGATCACAAAAGTCTCAAATATTTGATGACTCAAAGAGACCTAAATCTGCGACAAAGACGTTGGCTTGAGTTGTTGAAAGATTACGAGCTTGCCATTGATTACCACTCGGGAAAGGCTAATGTGGTTGCGGACGCCTTAAGCCGGAAATCGCTGTTTGCTTTACGAGCGATGAATGTGTACTTGTCTGTTCTACCCGACAATGTGTTAGTAGCTGAATTAAAAGCCAAACCATTATTGATTCATCAAATTCGTGAAGCCCAGAAAGTTGATGATGAATTGGTTGCAAAACGGGCTAAGTGTGTTCCGAACAAGGAATCGGAGTTTCAAATGGATGATGATGATTGTTTGAGGTTCAGAAGTCGTTTGTGTGTTCCAAGGAATTCGGAACTTATTTCGATGATTTTGAATGAGGCTCATAGTGGCCGAATGTCTATCCACCCGGGTAGTACTAAAATGTACAACGATCTGAAACGTCAATTTTGGTGGCCGGGCATGAAACGAGACATTTCGGAATTTGTTTTAAGGTGTTTAATATGTCAACAAGTGAAAGCGGAACATCAAGTGCCTTCGGGATTACTTCAGCCAATCATGATACCTGAATGGAAATGGGATCGAGTCACGATGGATTTTGTATCTGGGTTACCATTGTCGACGAGTAAGAAAGATGCGATTTGGGTTGTTGTCGATAGACTGACTAAGTCGGCTCACTTTATCCCTGTATGTACGGATTTTTCATTGGATAAACTAGCCGAATTGTATGTTTCTCAGATTGTGAGATTACATGGAGTCCCTATTTCTATCGTGTCGGATAGAGATCCGAGATTCACCTCGCGATTTTGGAAGAAATTGCAAGATGCTTTGGGTACCAAGCTGCATTTTAGCACCGCTTTTCATCCCCAAACCGATGGTCAATCCGAGCGGATAATTCAGATACTCGAGGATATGCTGAGATGCTGCATCCTTGAGTTTAGTGGTTCATGGGAACGGTATGTACCTTTGATTGAATTCGCTTACAACAATAGTTTTCAATCAAGTATTAAGATGGCACCTTACGAGGCTTTGTACGGTCGTAAATGCCGTACACCATTGTTTTGGACCGAGCTCGGTGAAAGTAAAGTTTTCGGAGTTGATTTGATTAAAGATGCCGAACAGAAAGTAAAGGTAATCCGCGAAAGTCTGAAGGCAGCCACAGATCGTCAGAAATCGTATGCGGATCTGAAACGAAAGGACATTGAATATCAGGTGGGGGATAAAGTGTTCCTTAAAGTTTCGCCTTGGAAAAAGGTACTTAGGTTTGGCCGTAAGGGCAAGTTGAGCCCGAGATTCATTGGGCCGTACGAAATCTCCGAACGAGTGGGGCCAGTTGCGTATAGATTGATTTTGCCCCCTGAGCTTGAAAAGATTCACGATGTCTTTCATGTTTCGATGCTTCGACGCTATCGATCTGATCCATCGCATATAATTAGCCCATCAGAGGTTGAAATTCAAGCCGATATGAGTTATGAAGAAGAACCGATACGTATCCTAGCTCGTGAAGTGAAGGAGTTGCGAAACAAAAGGGTTCCGTTAGTAAAGGTGTTATGGCTCAAACATGGGATCGAGGAAGCTACTTGGGAAACCGAGAGCTCGATCAAAGAACGATACCCAAACCTATTTACTGGTAAGATTTTCGGGACGAAAATTTCTTAAGTGGGGAGAGTTGTAACAACCCAAAATTTACCCTAGTCGGGAAGTGGTTTCGGGACCACAAAACCGAGTTATGAAGATAATTAATTGTTATATTCTATGTTTATTATGTGTGTACATGCATATGTGAAGTTTCATGCCTTAATTTTGCCAATTGCATGAGGAATTATTAAATAGGGATCAACATGAGACATGGTGAAAATGATAGGTTAATTTTAAAGGGGCTTATTAGTGCATGTCAACACAAAGGTGGACTTGCATGTCAAATTGCCCAATTTTCCTTATAGTGGCCGGCCAAGGTGGGTTGATGATGGGCAAAATATTTGTTGAAATTGATATTGGGTTATGGGATTTAATAAATAAAAGAAAAGAATGAAAATGTGATGAAAAAAAAAGGGCTTCATTCTTGTCTTCTTGGCCGAATGAAGGAAGGAATAGGGGCAAAGAACTTTCGGCCATTTGAATGTTAATAAGGTTAGTATATTGTGTTAAAGTTGTGAAATTTTAGCTTGTTTTAGGTTAATTATCATGGTTCTTACTTAGACCATGCTAATTCTTTTTAAAAAAACTTTATGGATGGATGGACCATTCGGCTATGGCTATTAAAGAAGGAATTTGATTATTCCTTTAAGTTTTGATGGATAAAGAAACAAAAGGCTGTTGATGGAAGAAGTTAATGTGTTAAGAGATTATATGAAACTTATTCATGTTTATATATGTTATATGCATTGAAAATGGTTGATGATTTTGGAAGTGATTAGATTGAATCGGCCATGGTATATCCATAAACCCGATTTATGCTTGTTATGTGGTGGAAATTAAGGGTTAAATGTATGAAATTTGATGTATATTAACTATAGGTAATCACATACGTAAGGTCAAATTTAATTTGGTATATTCGGCCATATAGGTGTATATGTTTGTGATACTATTTTCTTAACTCTTGATAACCGATTAAGGGAGTAATATTGGCTTATAAGGTTGAGTTGATTCATGATGTTGTATATTAGAATCAAAAATACTCAAGACTAGGTTACCATAATAGCGATAATGCATTCGGCCTTGAAGCATTAATCGAATATGGTTAAGGTTTTGATATTTTGAACAAGGATAATTGTGAAATGGAGTGAAATAGTTAAATTATACATAAGTATCCAGCAAGAAAATTAAACTACTAAATGTGTTTATTATAGATCAAGACATCAAAGGGAGAGAATCAAGCAAAGGCAAAGAAAAGATCATCGAGTAGCCGAGTTGGAACCGTCTTACCCAACATAAAGTAAGTCATTAAGCATATAGTTGGTATTAATTCAAATGGTCATAACGTTTATGTAATGATGCTGAATGGAATGAATAAATATATATATGCATGTACGTATGTGGTGATGAAAGTGTTGAATGAAAAGAAAAGAGGTGAGATGTATTGAGTTTTGATCTCGGCACTAAATGTGCGGGTATAAACATTTATGACCATGAGATTGGCGCTAAGTGTGCGGGTTTAAATTGTGCAGCACTAAGTGTGCGAATTGAATATGTAGCACTAAGTGTGCGAGTTTGACTATGTAGCACTAAGTGTGCGAGTTGACTATGTAGCACTAAGTGTGCGAGTTGATTATATAGCACTAAGTGTGCGAGTTGATTATATAGCACTGAGTGTGCGGACTTAATAAATATTCTTGAATCATTATGGACACTAAGTGTGCGACACTATTGAGTCGATCACGGATAGCGGATCGGGTAAGTATCTTGAGTTCATGGCTAATAGGTGCTATGTTTATATTTGGAGTTGAGCTTGGTAAGTTGAACCTATGTGACAATATACTTGAAGTCACGTACATAAGATTTATCGTGGAATGGGTGAAAGGCCGTTTAGTTGTATGATTGTAACGAAAATAAAATGATTTATGAAAATGCCTCGAATATTCTATTGATGAGTATATGGAATGTGAATGCATGATTTGGTATGAGATTGAACCGATAGGTCGGAGGAACTATGGTATGGTTCGGTATGGATGGAGTAACTAGCCTCGTTCCATTTTGTTTCCTCTTGTGATAATGTTATTAATGGATGGTAGTGTATTGCTTATGACTTACTGAGTTATAAACTCACTCGGTGTTTCCTTGTCACCTATTCTAGGTTTCTTGGACTCATCTCCTTTTGCGTGGTCGGGCCGTCATCGAAGTCATCACACCGGATAGCAAGTTTTGGTACTTTCTTCTTAGTTGGCTTAGGAGAACATTTCGGCATGTATAGGCTATTATGTTGTGTTTGAACTTTGGTATGTAATCTTTTAGCCATGCGAAAATGGCATAAATGTTCGGTTGGGTTTGGATTCATAACGTTAGGTCGCAAATCTTGATAATTCGACCTTTTTATGCCATACGTCATGGTTGATTATTTTGGTGTTAAAATTCATGATATGGCAATAGTGTAGTAGGGGAAGTTTGACAATGATTAGCCTTTGGCATGGTTAGTCATGATCATAATTTGTGATATGCATGATGAATTATTAGTTAGATCAAGGAGTAAACACGAAGTGGGCATAGTTGCTTTCGTAACAGATGCTGGCAGCAGCAGTGACATGAGATTGAAAAATCACTAAAAATAGTAGGAGTGGAATTAATTGATGAATAAATTATGTAATCGAAGTTCGATGAGTCTATTTCATATAGAAGTAACGAAAGGATCATATGGACAGTATGTTAAGAGATAATCAGGTTCTCGTGGACAGGGCCAGAACGGTTTCTGGATTCCCTGCTCCGATTTGGAAATTCATTATAAATTAACCAGAGATAATTAGGAGTCATACCATATATGTATAGATTCTCTCTGAGTCTAGTTTCTATAGAAAAAACGGCACCAGTATGGAAGTTCTGTACAGGGAGATATCCAGGTCGTAATGCGCAAAGGTCAGTGTAGTCGACCCCAGTAACATGGGAGATTTTGACTAATAAACTGTACTAATTGGCCCGACTAAAAATTCTAGAAAACAATATGTAGATGGGGATATGAGTCTAGTTTCAGAGAAAATTCACGGAACTGGATTTTGAGTTCCAGAGCTCAAGATATGATTTTTAAAGCGACTAGTACGCAGATTGACAGCTTGTCTGGAAAAATTTTAATAAGTGGTTTGAAGTCTGTTAACACCTCTGTTCGACTCCGGCGACGGCCTCGGGTTCGGGGTGTTACATTGATTGGTATCAGAGCTATGGTTTAGTCGGTTCTAGGACTACCATAGCACGTATGAGTCTAGCTATACATGCCGAATGTTAATGTTTAACTGTGTGATGACTTCTGACGGTTAAAATTTATGTTTTCATTAGTAAATGGATCCCGGTGTAGAAGAATCTTAGCGGATGACGTTGAAAGTGTAGCGGCTGCTCCTGCACAAGGGACACCGCCTATTGAACCTCAGTCATCTGCGAATAATCAAGGTGAGGGGCTAAACAAGCCTTCTTTACCATGATGAATGAGTGGTCGCGCAGTATGCCCGAACCAATCCGGCGTCCAACAATTCCCGAATTTGAATAATCCACCCCCGGAGCCAGTAATGCCATCAGTTATGATCCTGTGAGGCTGAGTAAGCCACCTGTAGACTTGATTAGGAAGCGCGGGCTGAGGAGTCAGGGCCATAGTTACTGATGATGCTGAAAGGGCCGAGTTCTGGCTTGATAACACCGTTCGGGTGTTCGATGAACTGTCATGCACACCTGATGAATGTCTAAAGTGTGCTGTATCTTTGTTGCGAGACTCAGCCTACTATTGGTGGAGGACCTTGATTTCCATAGTCCCGAACGAACGAGTAACTTGGGACTTCTTTCAGACGGAATTTTGAAAGAAATATATTAGCCAACGGTTCATTGATCAAAGCGTAAGAATTCTTGGAACTCAAGCAAGCCGTATGACAGTATTGAATACGAACATGAATTCGTGAGACTCAGTAGGTATGCCCGGGATGTGTAGCTGATGAGTTGCTATGTGCAAAAGATTCGAAGAAGGATTGAATGAAGATTAAAGCTACTAATGGGTATTTGGAAATAAAAGAATTCGTAACACTAGTCGAACGAGCCGCAAGGCGGAAGAACTTGGAAAGGAGAAGAAGAAGGCTGAACT